>NC_088865.1:19352646-19531762 GCF_032884065.1 Artemia franciscana | reverse complement strand
ACTTATTGGCAATATTGGTACACTACATCGGTTAGGCAGTCGAGTTGACGAGCTTATATGGTTTACTGAAAAAAAATAATGATAATGAAACAGAATAAAAACCCACAAAAATAGAGGTAAGAGGCACAGAAGTAACTAGCAAAGTGGTGCAGCCACAGGAACGCCTTGGAAGATCTACACTGACTATCTTAAAAGGGAGAAATTTTACCCAATACGTTGAGATTACAACCACCCACTATAGCAGCACCTGTAGATTTGCTGTAGATTTGCATCTGAGAATAGCTTTCGTCCAAACGACTTTTCCGGTTAAGAAGGGGGGAGTGTATACTCTACCCAAACAAAAATACTTAATAATTGGCAATCCAATTGTTAATTTTACGGGTACTGATTCCGAAATAAGTGTATTCTGCAATTAGCATTTAAAATTGCATTCTCAGTCTTTTTTTTTCGACCCCAAAGGAACATTTAACACAGTTTAAGCAATGCGTAAAACTATGCCTATAAGAAACGATTGCATAGCCAAACTCAGTGATTGTTTTTTTACATCATAGTTTTTAATTACTTATTTCAGCTTCGGTCTGAAGATGTAGTCTTGTTTTGCTCTTCCTTTATGGTTACTTGTTTTATCACAGCGTTGAAAAGTAAAACCTAAAATTAGGGATCTAAATATGTGGCGAGGATATACCCCACACTGTTTTGAAAACAAACGATTCTTAATAGTATGTAATGTTGGCTCGATTTGATTTAAAATCAATATTTACTACCATATGTCTAAAATGTAGGGCTATATCACATTTATAATGAAATGTCTCTATTATACTCATTGAATGTGAGGAGAGATAAGTCGCAGATTATACAACATAAATTTAGCAGCAGAAGCTTGAAAAAACTGTTAGAAGATTATGCGGCAAGAACAAATAAAAATATAGCCGAAAATTTGCAATTTCAGAACTATTTGAAATTATGAAACGATGAATTGAATTTCACCAAAGAGAAATGAATTTCGCGGCAAGAAAACATACTTTGGGACGATTTCAATGAAATTGCAGTCTCTTTCCCAGTGTCTTTTAAATATTCTAAATACTAACGTGCAATGTCAACTAAAAAATCCTTGGTTTAGATTTTGACTCGAAAAGTCAAATCAGGCTGTCAGAAATTCGTTATCGACATTTATTTTTCAATTTTCAGGGATTTCTTGGGAGGTGGCCAGAGCAAAAGCATTGAAAAGGGTTTAATAAAAAGGGGCATTTATCATTTTGTCACCCTCAGGTAGCTTAATATTGCGATGTTTATTGTAGCAATAGTACCCTCTTTCTTTTCATAGTTTTACCATGTTTTAGTATCAATACATTTCTAAGAGTTTGATTCAATCTTTTCAAAGGGAATAATAAAAAAAAAAATCTAATATCAGGACCTTTTTATTTAGTGCAAAACGTCTCTGTTCTTGGATCTTCAGTTTCGTTGTACTGTGGATAAGCCTTATATAGAACAGTAAAGGAATCAATAACACTTGTAATACTAAAAACCTTGTCTTATAACCAGTTATCAACTGGAGTTCTTGAATACTAAGGATTTTACAGATTGGTAAACATTAGAACAAATAAACAATAAAACAAAGAGCAAGCTATATTACAAAAGAAGCATGGAAATTTTGGAGGTGATTAATACATGCAAGATCTGGGTTAGAGTTCAAGGATGATAGTTGGGTTATCAGCAGGGACAAAGTTTGAATTTCAATCCAAATATAGATAAGCAGTCCTAAAGAAAATGTAATATTTTTAAGTAGAAAAATGTTTTTCTATCGGTCGTTTTTCATCATTTTACAAACCATCAAACGAAAATTAAAGATTTAATCAGTTAAACCCAATAAATTTTTTTCTTATTCTAAACTCTCTCTTCAAATATAAAGCAGAATAAGAATTTGTGAATATTGCGCATATTATTATTTGTTTCTTCCTTGTGATGGCAACGATTAAAACTGTAAATCGACAGTTACTTTATTACATAAGATATCAACCGATAAAGTGCAGCCTCTGCATGGGATTGATTAAACGAAAAGTTAGCACAGCGTGCAGCAGAGGCTGCACCGATAAAGTGCAGCCTCTGCATGGGATTGATTAAGCAAAAAGTTAGCACAGCATGATGACATTGAGAGCAAGTTCTATTTTCAGGAATGAAAAAGGGAACTTTTTTTTAAAATCGTACAAATCTGGATATATTTGGGCAAGGAGCTTAGGCCTGAAGGCCCCTCCTCCTCTCTAAATGCCAAGGATGAAGCAAATGTAAGTCAAGAGAACATACCGCAGGATTACTAATGAACAATGAAGCTCTTCGAAGCGTAAAAATAGTAGATTAGCAGTTTTTATAGGTTTTCTCTATCTTGCGATAGTCACGAAGTCAATCAACTCTATCCCTCAATTTAACAAAGAAAGAGAAAGAGGAACAGATCTCATAACTGAAATATAAGTTATATTGAGGAAATAAAAAAAAATCAGACATCTAACTGGTGTAGACGTGTTGCTTACCCATGATTAGAGTTTATAAAAAGATGACTTAAATTTAGGAAGGTAGTTGAAGAATCAATTCCCCTACTCCCTTTATCCATATCCCACAGTAGAATAATTATTAGGAAAAGAGCACGTATCTTAAGTAGCTGTTATGAATAACTTCCTTAAAATTCTCAGGGTCAAAGGAAATTTTCGTTTATGAGTTTGCCTTATTTGCGGCTTGAAATACAATTTTCACGCTTAGAACAGCCGCATAGTGGTGATTAAGCATACAAGGGTGAACATTACACAATATGGACAGAACAAAAATAAAAGGGATTATGTCGACCAGTTACTACTCACGTCTTTTTTCGAGCCTGAATAGTTTCTTTTTGTGATAACCTTCGGCCCGAATCTTAATTCAAAAGTCAGTTCCGTTACCTATCAAAAATAATCAAATTCAGCATAGTTTACTTTTTTCCTTTTTTCGCATATTATTAAAGAACTTCCAAAAATAATAATTAATAACTCAAAATAGACAAAACTATTTTGCTATTGACAAAAATGAACAGACTACTTTAAGTTACCTGAGTAATACATATTAACACCTTACGCCTACTAAATCAAAATACATAACTCAGTAGGCGAGGATTTATACCGCTCGATTTCGTCTCTTCTGGCATCAAAGGTTTTTTTCTATTGGAAGCTAATTATTTTTAGTATGACTATTAAGTTATTAGAGCTAAGACACTCAAGTAACTTTGTAAGCTAATATTAATAACAGATTCCAGGATAAGGAATCTAACAGTATTTCATGGCTTGTGTTATATCAAAGGACTTCGGTTACTTTGAGTCCTTGCTATTTCCTGTTAAAGGCCTAAAGAAAACTTCAGGATTTTTATATGTAGGAGGATGACAAGGAGGTAAACAGCAGAAGCTTGGATAAAAAGAATCCATACGCTTGCTATAGCCAGAAATGCTTAACCTCTTCTCCCTTCCCAAACCACACTCCCCAGAAGGACAAAAAAAAACTCAAATGTGGTTTTAGCTAATAGCTTTCTGACGAGTTATTTGCTCTTTCTTTTCTTAGGTTAGTCTAAACGCCTAATATGACATTTTTTCTTTCTGACGGTTTTCTAGAGCTATAATGACAGAAGGGTTGAGATGGCCTGGGCTCGTTCTGTGGTTGGAGGATACCGGATCACCACAAATGGTCTTTTTCAACCAACCTCCAAGGGATAAACGAAAAGCAGGTCGTCCTCGGTTAGGGTGGGAGGATGTCGCAATGAAAGATTTAAGGGAGATAAGAACTTACTGGAAGGTTGATTTGGGAGAGACTTTGTAAAGTAGGGAGACCTTGAACAGATTGGGCTGGAGGAAGAACGTGCATAGCTGTGTGAGCATCAGGCGGCTTGGTGCTGCAGTAGTAGTAGCAATATGAAAATTTGCAAAAAGGTGACTTAGGCTTCAAAAATAACATAAAGACCTTTAACGAAGTTCTCAAAATTGTCGCAAAAGCGAAATTCTTTGAGCTCGAAGGAATTAACTGGACTGAATGCCAAAGATAAGGTTTTGTCAGCTAGTTGGTAAAAAAAAAGATACAAGATATAGCGAAAACTTTTAAAGTATATGCTCTAGTTTCAAACAGTGCAGGTGGTGAATATAGGTTATGTGAGAAAGCACTTCACCAACGGAGTTAAAGCACACAGACTTACCGAATATCATCTAAATGCTTGACGAGTTAGAGCCCATCAGAAACCTAAGTATAAACAATATCTAAAGCTAAATTGTTATGACAACGAATAAACAACAAAAAACCTGAATAACATCTATTTTTCTTTGTTGGCAAGCATTTATAGGATTAATTAAATTACGTCGAGATAATTAAAAGAATTTACGTGAAATAATTTGTCTAATGATGCGGATTAACCATGTTTTTTAAGGTTTGAAATCTAATTAAGAGTGTTTAGAAGGAAAATATACCCTTTCCAAGAGTTCTAAATCCCTCAAGAATTAAAAACACTGCAACAATTCAAAAGGAACTAAGACCTTCATAGGGAAGGGAAGAAACTAAAAACAAATCTGAATGGCTCAGCTTTTAATATTAGCGTCTGATTTTGCCATTAAGACACGGTTAGGACAATTCTAGTATCAAAAGCTGGATTTTCAAAGATATGCAGCACAGCCTAGGTATATATACAGTCATGCACGTTTATTTCTGAGATGGGACACATCAGAGGGCCACAAACATACGGTGGTCAGCGGACTGAACTACTGAGTAATTTTCTAATAGCATATCAAAGCGCAGCGAAAATACATAAATTCGACATTGCGCACGCGCGAAGGAAGAGTCAAGGAGAAATACGCAACATATGCAGTGCTTCCATTGTCCCCGAATTTTCGGGGATTTCCCCGAAAATCGAGAAAATCCCCGAAAAGAAATGTCGTTCCCCGAATCCCCGAAAACTCCCCGAAAATCTTTCGTTTCCCATGATCTACCCGAAATAGAGTTAGTGGAAGGCTCACTGTTCGCTCTACAATTTTAATATTGTTTTGCATCTTTATACTATGGTACGCTAGCGAACGTATGATATTGAAAAATATAAAACGGAATTGAGCTTATAGTTTGGAAATTCAAATCATCTAAGCATTGGAGAGTTCAAGATAAACCGGTTGGATATAATATCTTCTGCTTCAAGTTATAATTATCTCGTGAGTATTGGTGATTCTTCGTATTTCCTTGATTGTTTTACCATACCTACACTTTAGACAAATGTGATTGCACCTGAATGCTTCAGTTTCAGTAGAAAACCAGTTTCAGTAGAAAACAATAGAAAACCAAGTGCCTCTGCGAAATTGGACTGGTTTCTGTGCCGACGCAACAAACTCAATAATGGGATGTCTACCTGGTCCCACCCAAAATTTCCATCCCCCCTACTCTCAACCTCTATTTGGAATCCTCCCTAAAGGACAAAGTGCAACAATATATACGCAAGCACCAAATGTTTGGTGCTTTGGAAGAAAAAGGGAGGTATATTGTATATCAATACTATTGCAGAGTCCTTCAGGGTTATAAGTCCCAGGAATATGAACACACTCAAAAAGAATGCAGAGCTAAAGAGTCAGTCAGTCTGTTTGAGGTTCTCAGAGAAACACCAATCAGACCAGTGTCCATTGAAAACAATAGAAAGTCAAGTGCCTCTGCGAAATTGGACTGGTTTCTGTGCCGACGCAGCAAACTCAATAATGGGATGTCGTAATTCGGTAGCAAAGCTGATCAGTGACAATTATCCGTGGGTGGTAGTAGCCAAGTGTAGTTGCCACTCCATTCATCTTTGTGCTTCGTATGCCTGCAAGAAGCTTACCAAAACTCTGGAAGACTTATGTCGCCACGTATATAGTCATTTCTCTATGAGCGCTAAGCGAGTTGCAGTACTTGCAGTACTGCAGGACAGCCTAGTGGCTGTCCCTCCATGCATGTGTGCGAAGAATCCTTGAACAGTGGAGCGCATTGTCCCCCTATTTCACTAGTGCCAATTTTGATGATCCCACCCATGACAACGAACTTGACCTTAGTGATCTGAAAAATCCTTTTATTAAGGTTCTAATGATGTTTGTTGACTACGCTCTAGGCCTTGTGAACGACTTTAATGTATTGTTTCAATCGAAGTCACCAATTTTCTATAAGCTGAAGACGGAAATACTTAAGCTTGTTGCAACCTTGGCTATAAACTATATGGATGGAACCTACGTCAGAAACTGTACCGATCTTTTGGCTCTTGACGTAACAGACGAAAGCCATTATGTTGACGTTCAGAAGGTCTATCTCGGGTATACTGCAGAAGAGGAGTTGGCATCCTTGGTCTCGTCTAGTCCAGATATCTCACAGTTGGAGGTGAGGAAGGTCTACATAACAGTAAGAGACTTTTACTAGGAGGCCATTATCCAGATAAAGAGACGCTTTACGTTTGAATGTGACTTTTAGGAGTTCACAAGTCTACTTGATCCTGTCAATACTCGAAACTTGAACCCACCTAGCTTAGAAAATTTTCTAAGAAGTCGTGGGTTGCCTTCGTGGAAATAGGCTCTAATTGACAGGGAATGCCGTGAACAAAGCACTGTTTCTTTGGCGGGTTTAGACATATGTACGATGAGGAGTATTGGAAGTTTATCTGTAAGCAGACATACCCATGTACAAAGCCGAGGTTTGAAAACCTAAAAAAAGGTTTTAGATTACTGATTTTAGTACTGATTACTAGATTACTGACTATAATACTAGATTATTAGTGAGCTCTTGTCGCGTCCAAAAAGTAACCAGTTATTTTTTCCTATTGAATGTGTCTGGACTTCTAAATTAGCATAATGTCAAATGAGAAAGAAAGACTTGTGCATAATGCTTTACTAAATTATTTATCGCGAGCGCTCCAAGCAAATAAGACTGATGAAATTTGCGAAAAGGCAGTGGGATTTTATGACAAAGATACTATTATAAAAGCTAAGGATTCACTTTGGCACTATTCGAATACTTCGAGTCACAACGTTGCTCGCCAAAAGATTGCCGATAATGTGTTAGATATGCTGAAACTGATCCAGTTATGTGAGACTAACCGGATCAAATTGCCGAAATTCGTAATTTTTGATCCTACGGAGGTCCCAACTACGCCTGGTGAATTGAGTGCTATTGTTGCTCAAAAAGTGACAGAAATCTCCAATAGTTTGAAGGACTTTATAGAAAGTGAGAAAAGAGCCCGTGCAGCTGAGAAACTTCCTACATCTATGAATCAATTAGTCTCCACCGGCCAAGCCTTCCTATGCAGTTATCCTCAAGAAGCCTCCCTTAGACCTTAAAAAGCCTGACTCCTGTAAAGCTTATCTGGAGCATGTTTGTGGAGAAGTTAGTGGGAATATAATCGAGCTTCGTCCCAGTAGAGAAGCCTGGAAAGTAGTCACAAAGAATAAAAGTGGTGCCGAATCTATTATGTCACGCATAACCGGGAATAACCCTGATGTCGAGCCTAAACTCCAATGCCCCTCCTTTTTCGGTATTATCCGTTATGTTCCTAAAGACCTGAATAAAAATAGCCTATGCGATCTGATTGTCAACTGTTTGAAAGCAACTCAAATCCGAAACACCCGTTCGTTTAAGCTTCTTTTTGAGCCTAAAGAGGACCTCGAGTCTTCTATTCGCTTTCCGCCCATCATAGGGTTCGAAAGACTCCCCATTAGTATATTTCAACGCTTGCCACCCCAATACTTTTCTTGCCAGTCATATGGTCATTTTGCGTCTGCGTGCTCAGGTACCCGAAAATGTTCCAGGTTTGGTGAGGCTGGCCACTCCACAACCAAAGATAATCCTTGTACCAAGGCACTTAAGTGTGCTCTTTACAATTCCTCCGACCACCCATGTTACACTTTTAAATGTCCTGTCACTCAGTCTCTTCTAAATAATTCCAATGCCTGAAGAAACCTTAAAAATTGTATCGTGTAACATCAATGGGAAAGTTCTACCGAAACATCACCTACTGTCTGAACTTTGCTTGCGGTTTGACGTGGTGGGTCTTCAAGAACATTTCTTGTGAAGCGATCGTCGTCAACTGTTGGAGTTCACGTCTTCTCATAATCTGTTTTTCCACCATGCTAAGTCCACTCGCGGTAGGCCTTCAGGTGGTTTGGCTCTGATGATACGGAAAGAGCTACTTGGTAACCTAGTTGCTAAGTCTGACAGTTTCCTTGCAGTTGAAGTTTCGAATGTGGTCATATTCGTTGTTTATTTTCCTACTAATTACCATAATGATATGTCTGAGAGGAAGTTCTCTCTCACATGTACTTCTATTGCCAAGCTAGTATCAAAATATGAAGATGAAGGCCTAAGTTGTCTCCTGTTTGGTGACTTTAACTGTGAACCGTCTGAGCCTGAAAACAATAGATCTCAGATCTTGCTCCATGCTTGTCCAAGTCTCACCTATGTTGGAAATGATCGTGATTTTACGTACATAAATCAATCCAGAGACGCCATTGGGGGGGGGTCAGGGGGGGGGGGGCAAATGCCCTCCCCAGATTTACCAGGGGGTCCAAGCTTCCACCACAAAGGGCCCTTTGTCAGCCATAATAATTCATTATGTCCAACATAATCCATTCTGTCCAATTGATTTGAAATTACTGCACGCCTATTAACCAAAGAGCGTAATTACTTAACGACCCTTGGGGTAATTATGCTATTTGCTATTAATCATTGTAAACTTTAAAAGTAGGTAAGATACATAATAAAATTCTCGAGTTCTGTCAAATGCCCATTTCCTAGATGATTACTTGACACGAAATGAGTCGGAGGGGGGGGGGCAAGATGGAGTTCATGCCCAACCCAAGATTTGGTCCAAATGGCGCCTCTACATCAATCTGACTCCGCGTCTAAGTTGGACTATTTCTATTGTTCTTCTATGATTAAACCTGCCTCTACTACTACGGTTCTTCTTGATTACTCCATATCCGACCACATGCCAATCTGTAATTATTTTCAAATAAAGCCCTTGCCCCAAACTTCACCCACAAATTTTCCACCTAAATGGTTGTTCAGCCTCAACTGGGAAGCTGCTAACATCGATTCCTACCAGAGTTCATGTGACTACGTGCTGTCGAAGATCCGAATTCCTTTCACACTTCTCTGTTGTCTGAACATGACAGTAGACTCAGAAAAAAACATCCTACTAAACATCTACTGTTCTGAGATAACGCATGCTATCCATACAGCTGAGAAAACTGCAGTTCCGGTCCGCAAAATTCGCCACGGCACGGAAGTGCGTAACTGGCGGAATAATCCTAATCTCCTGGCCGCATGTGATTCAGCAAAATTCTGGCTACAATTATGGGCAGATTGTGGGAAGCCGCGCTCCAGAGTAGTCAACGCTGTTCGTATTTACACGAAACGTAAATTTTCCAAAGCCATCACATAGCATAAGGCTAATGAAATTGCCCGTACCAGCGAGATTGTCGATAATTTGCCTCCTGCTTTATGGCATCTTCGAGCTAAGAACAAATCTTCCAATGACCCGCCCTGCATGCCAGAAAAAGACTGGTGCGACTACTTCAGAGACCAAATTTCAGCCCCTAATTCCTACCTAGGTAATACCTTTTGCCAGGCCCTCGATAAGGAGCTTCAGTTTTCAGTTAAGGATATTGGTGTCCTGGTCACTCCGTCCTTGATGCGTTCCAAAATTGATAAGTTAAAAAAAAAAAGAAATCTAAGGGCATTGATGGTATATCTGGTACTCATTTAAGCTTTACCAGCAATCTTCTCCTAGAGAACCTTTCTCTGCTATTTCAAATGATTTTCGTTACTGGCATCGTTCCAGACAGCTTTGGTGTTGGATTGGTCCATCCTATTCTCAAAAAAGGTAAACCAGCTGACCAGTGCGCTTCATATCGACTGATCACCGTTTCAACTACTTTTTGTAAGCTATTTGAATCCCTTATTTTTGATGAAATTGCACTTCGATGCACTACTCCGGACGATCAGTTCGGGTTCAAAAACCACTCAGGACAGGAACACGTTCACAGCGTTCTTGCAAATCTTCTTATTGATGCAGATAAAAATGGTGACCTCCTCGTCTTTGGAGCACTTGATGTTAGTAGAGCCTTCGATTCTTGCATCCATGGCCATATCCTGCTCAAAGCCCTTTAGCGAGATGTTTCCTCTTGCATCCTTTCCCCTGTTTACAGTATGTACAACAAGCTCTCGGCTGTCATCCTGATCCCCTCTCCGTCCGGCATTTATCCTTCTAAAGAAATGCTGAGTGTCAAGAAAGGCGTATGTCAAGTTGGCAAAACTTCTCCATCACTGTTTAATAACGCTATTATCGAAGCACAGCAAGTAATAAAGCCGTCGTGCTTTCTTCGTGGGATTAATCTTTCGCTGCTAAACTTTGCTAATGACATTCTTCATGTTTCTCGTTCGATATCTTTATTTCAACAAAATTACGACTCACTTCCAGCGGCAAACAAGCAGATCGGACTTTCCTTCAACGAATCTAAAACAGAACTTCTTTTTTTCAATGGTTCAAAAAATGAGCTTTCAATTAACCTCTCCGTTTAAATTGGCGACACTCTGATTAAGCCTTCTCAGTCCCTTACGTATCTTGGCCTTCCTATTTCTTCTACATTGAAGGACACACGCTCAGCACTGACAAACCACCTCTGTTCCCGTCTACGAGGGTCTTACGGATTACTTGTTGCCAATAACTATCGTTTCAACCGTCCTCTCCTTGCCCAGCTTTACAATGCTTTTACTACCCCCCATCTGCTTGCTCTGGTTCTCTTCTGGAAAATATTCACAGCTACCGAAAATAAAGCCATTTGCATCGCATTTTACAGATATGCTAAGTTTCTCCTGCGTCTCCCTTTGTGGCACAGCAATGGCAACATCTCCAGGAAATATAAGGTCACCAACCCTTCCATGGCCATAGGGAGAAGAATCTCCAAATTCAGTACCAATGTTTTAAGAGCCAACCACCCCTGGACTAGTGTTATTTTATAATATTTGTTGTGGAAGTGTATTTAAATGTTTGTGCTTTTCTTTCTTTTTCTTTTATATACTCCGTCTTTTCCGTTTTTGACGGGTAATAAATTAATAATAATAATAATTACATAGGTACACTGCCATTTTCTAACGTTACAGCAGAACGCTTGTTCAGTACCCTCAAAGATTTGAAAACAGATAAACGAAATTGTGTGGCGATAATATCGGTTGCGTGTAATGGGGCTAAGACTAAAACGGGAATGAAGAGACTCAATCTCCTCTTCTCTTGTCCTTGACCTTGAAATGACGAAGCTTCTGTCAAATGTTAAGGCTTCTGCAACTGCTGAAGAAGCAGCTACGCTTATTTCTCGTTCTGTGGCTCCCTAGGTCGTAAAAAACGGATTGGCCAAGATTCCTAAACAAAATTCTTTTTATTTATTTTAAGTTTATCTCTGCAAACCGAATCTTACGCATGAAGACCTTTATGGTCTTTATGGTCCCTAGGTCGTAGGTAGTGTGCTTAGTTTAGCTGATATTGAGCTTCTTCGTGGCAACTTTCAATTACATATTTTTTTTTTGTATAATTGAATATAATTGAAACTTGAAGGCTTTATTTTTTCCTGCACAGTATAGTACAAACAAGGTTTGTTGCAAATACATGTTAGATCATTCGAAAATTCTTTTGGCTTTCCCATCTCAAAATACTGCCTTTTTGGTGCAGAAGAAATTGAAAAAGCTGATTTCCACTCAAGGATTTAAGCAGGCCTAAGTGTTTGAAGCTAGGTAGAACTGCCGGACTGAAAAGGCTTTTGAAACACCAGTCAAGAAAATAAAACCTGTATATATTTTCAACCAATCAGAGAAAAAACGGATTGGCCAGGATTCCTAAACAAAATTCTTTTTATTTATTTTAAGTTTATCTCTGTAAACCGAATCTTACGCATGAAGACCTTTATGGTATTTGTCCGGGATAAATTTTTAACGGTATTGAATTGTCTAGAGCTCTAGACGATTTTTCCGGGGAGAGGAATAATTTTTCCGTGGAGATTTCTAAAAAAAAATGTTTGAAATAAAATAAAAGATTTTTTCCGTCTGAAAGTACACCCAAGGAGCAACATTAAAATGAACAAAAAATAATATATATATGAAGGGAATAGCCCCTTTTTTTTACGCTTAAGTTCAGATTTAGTCCCGATTCTGTAAGAACAACTTCCAAAACAATTGAAAAATGTGAAGCTTAAGTACTAAAAAACTTCAGCATAAATAAATGGGCGTTTAGAAGGGGACAGTCCTCTTACTATGTAATCGTTTCTATTCGTTTTCAGTTTTAATTCTGTTCCTTGCTTTCAGGTGATTTTTTAAAATTAAATTTCTGGTATAAGTTCATGTTTGCTTGCCGAAGAATTTTCGTTAATTTCAAGAAATCATTGCACATGTTATTGCTTTGTATGAGATTATTGCCTTTCTATAGGCTACTTTATTTTCGTCGTCTTTCTGAAAATAAATGACATGAAAATCTTGTTTTCGTGCTACGGGAATAAAGCAGCAAAGATAATATAGAACCTAAAGCAACAAAGTTCCAGAGTGTCATTCAGCCTATTATTTTTTAATTTATTTAAAATAGTTCTGAGGTTTTGTCTGCAATACCAGCAAAAATCGTTTTTAGCTATGGGTTCCAATCCTGTACTCTAGAACCTACTCTGTTAAAAACTTGATTTAGTACGCGGATCCAGTCCTACTTGAGCCTGAAAACGAAGCTATAACCAATTTTGGCTCCCAAATTTTGTAACAAAACTACATTTTGAACTTGCCCCCGAAAATTCCCCGAATCTTGAAGACTTGTCCCCGAAAACTCCCCGAATTTTTTAAACTTGTCCCCGAATTTTGAGATTCGAGAGTGGAAGCCCTGAACATATGGTACGTCCCAAAACTCTTCAATGGGAAGATAGGAACTTATTGTGGTTAGGAACCTAGGCTTTGGTTAGGCAGCAAAGTAGAAATTAATACACGGTACATTAATTCACGTTACAAACCAAAGATCTCACATAATCTTGGGAACACAATAAGATATTGAGAAACAGATAAAAGAATTTGACCCAGAAATATTTAGACGCATGCCATAAATTTCAATTTGAAAAAGATCTTCACATAAAGTCTTCCGTATTACTGCAGCTGAGTTAGGATAATAATATATACTAATGCTACGGCTATTATATTAGTATATTAGTTCTAAACAGGGCAAAGCTTACATGGAAGAGAAACGGTGAGGTCTTCCTTTCTCATACTCGAACTTCGGTCCCTTCCATCAGGTACTAAGGATTCTCGACTTCCTCTCAAAGAGGCTGAAGTACTTGCACTTCTCGTCTTTCTGTTTAATCCTCCCGGCAAATTTAACTTTGCAGCCAGTGCACAAATCCCGTCAACAGACTATAAAGAAACCAAAACTTGGTTATAATAATAAAATAAATTCAAAAGAAAAATGCGAATTTCAGGCACTACAATTACTCTTGCCAACATATAAGATAGGTTTGGTTTTTATGTATAGATAAATTGTTTATATTTGCAATAAGCAATCTCATATGTAAAAATGGACTCAAATGTTTCATTTATACGGTTTAAATTCCAAACATCTATTTCCAAAAGTAAGAAAGAATGCCAACACCATTTGTTACTCATTCATATATGAACCATACTGGCATGCATAGGATGATGGTAGAGGTCCCTTAATACCCGCCCCTTCCTTCAGGAAAAATTATAGCCTAGAAATGAATATTTTTTTTTTAATATTTTGAACCCCCCAGGAAAATGATCTGATCCTCCCCCTAAGAGTCAGAACTTTCTACGAACAGGATCTGAATGTTACTTACAAAAAATAAACAAATAGATATTTGGGGATAACACTTTTGATGCTATTAGAACCAATAGTATTTTGCGTCTCCTGACTTTTTCTTTTGTCAATTTATTTTCAATAAACTCGAAAGCAAAATTTTGTCTTTTTTTAAATGAAGCTGTTACTACTTTTAATATAATTTTACCTTGTATGGATCACTTAGCGCAATGTTAATAATGTGATGAAGTGGCATACATATGCCACCTAAATTTTTTATTTTAATTTTGTTCCGTATTGTTCGTTCACAACTTTAAAGAATTATCTTCTCATGTCCATCTAAGTTATCTAAAGATTTGGCGAATCAATTTTATTTCAAACCAACCTTAGTAATTAGAAGAAAAAACTGCAACTGATAATCATTTCCCGAACAGCAATTAGAATAACATGGAAATGAACAAAAAAGAAACGATAAGAAAAAGTTTAAAGGTTTTTCAACAAGTAATGTTCTAGATCAATGATACTTTTGGGAATGGTTTCTCCGGTCAAATTGGGTCCTGAGGTTTTAAAGTAGCTGCCTCTATTACTTACCTAGTTATTAGGCTTGTAACTTCCTAGGAAAACAGAAAGACATTTCATTATTTTGGTGGGGAAAAAGGATCTATGCTGCCATCTAGATTTTTTCCTCATATTGAAAATTACTGAAAACAAGTTCCTCCTTTAAGAAAACTGTTGTGGAGGATGCACCAAAAAATGTACAGTGTTGACCTATGCGCTTAGCAACAAAATCAGGAAGGTGCATAATTTAAAAAAAAACAAAATAAAGAATATACCATTAGCTAATACCAATTTTACAAGAGTTGAACATTTCTCAGGCAGCTTACAGGTGTTTTAATGTGTTTTAGTTAAAAGGCCTTCAAAAAAAGGAAAAAAGAAAAAAAAGAAAAAAAGTGAAACCCAAAATGAGGAGGCATAAAGACACATCATAAGTCAAACTTAGAACAAACAGAAATTTCTAAAGGAGACCCGAGACGGTCAATCATTTTGACTAAAAGCTTCCGTCAATCAATTGGTTCAAGTATGATTGACCGTCTATGAACCTGTTTGATGCTTGAGTCAAGGGTTGACGGTGATTGATAGAAAGTCTGAGTCGCTCAAACGGTTGACACTAACGATTGACCGTCTAGACTAGTTTTGTTCAATTATTGCGTCAGTCACGTGCCAACAACAATGGAAGACACATCGAAAATAAGCATAAATACGGAACGCGAGTTTACCGGTTTATTAATAGAGTTATACCTTGGGAAAATGTTTTAAGTTTTGAGACTTGTCCTGTGTTTGCACATAGTATTTATTATTGGGAAGTAAAAAGACATTTTTGGGGTAGGGCGATTTTTATGTGGGGGAAATTCCTTGCGGGGTGGGTGATTTTCCAAGGAGAGAATTTACCATGGAGAGGGAAGTTTTCAGTGATGAACCTTCAAAGGGCAACACACGGGGTAATTTACCAGAATTCTTATACGAAATTCATTTTGACCTGCTTTCTCTTTGCCAATTCAATTTTATATTTGAATATAATCCACAGAATCGTGGAGGGGGGGTATTTTCTGGAGGAGAGATTCTCCATGGGGGAATTTCACTTCTGAGAAACCTTCCGTTGAGACATAGGGAGGGGAGAATTTCAAGGAAAAATTTTTCGCGGAGGGAGGATTTCCGTTATGATTCGAATAATGATTAGGAATTAAAAAAACATCATGTCTCTTTTTCTTCAAACGAAAATGGGGTAAAAACAATTTTCCAGGCGGAATTGTCCGCAAAAAAAATTTTTATGGGGAATTTTCAGCAGGGATGGAATTGACTGGGGGAAGGGGTATCTTACACGGGGGAAACTTTCCAAGGAGGAATATACTGGAGGGGATTTTACAAAGAGAGAAAAGGTGTATTTTTCGGCATTATTTGAAAAATAACCATAAATTAAATAAAAAAACAACTAATTTTTCAACTAAAAGTAACGAGCAGCATTAAAGCAAATAGAATTTATCCCATATACGAGGGTGGATTCCCCTCCTCAGTACCTCACTCTTTACGCTAATTTTAACCTTTTGTCCCAATTATTTAAAAACAACTTCTGAAACACAAGAGCCATTTAATTAGTCAGGAGATTTTTGAAACACAAAAAGAAATTTTGGCGTGAAGTATGAGGTATTGAGGAGGGGTTTATCCCCCTTATACACGAGAAAATTTATACTATTTTAAGTTTTAATGTTGCCCCTTGCTTTCAGTTGAAAAGAAATGACATTTTTAATTTTCTCACTCAACGGGTGAACCAATTCTCAGGGGAAAATATTGACATGTTGCTGACTTGAAGAGCCAAAAATAGCCATTAGTTTATTTTTCTTTATCCCGAGCCCGAGTAATTCCAATCAGGGTCTTTGCAATGTTCATTCATGTAATGGAAGCCTTTTTATTTTATTCAAACTTTGGAGAAAAAAGTGCAAAATACTCTTTAATTGCAAATCTCGTTATTAAATTTTACCAAACCCTAAATTTAATTTGAACAAAAACGTATCAGAAATATCGGAATCGACATATCAACTATCGAATATCGAAAGTAGCAATATCGATAAATCGTTTAATCAAATTATGGCCCAACACTACTCTGAACTGAAACTAAAAATCTGATCGTGAGTTAAATTAAACTTGAAATTTACTTTGGTCAAGATTGAAGAGTTGATTAAAGGGTCGATTGAAATGCACACATCAATCAAATGACAGAAGCTTTTGATCAAAATGATTGACCGTCTTGGGTCTTCTTAACGTTAGCGAAGTCCATACTCATTTTCACAGACGCAAATATTGATAGTCAATTGTCTTACCAGCAGACAAACAAACAGATGAAAGATAAATCCGCCAATCTTGGCAAAAATCGGATAAATATTCATAAATACCATGTTCTGCAGGAAAAACGAAATTACTATTAAGGTAGTTAATGTAAAAAACTATGTTCTGTTATAGAATTTTTTCTACGTGCTGTGGCTAATATTTTCTCATAATGCCAGGCAGAATCTATTGATGATAGTCACTAAATCAGTTAATAGCATCTTCATTTGTAACCGCAATATCCTAGGGAACAAATGGATATTATTTCATACTAAAACCTGCTACCGATTTTCTTTGATATATAACTCAAGAAAAAGAGAAAATCAGCCACATAAAAAAAACTGAATGGTATCGAATGATATCGATACCATTGAATGATATCGATACCTGAATGATATCGAAAGTAGCAATATCGATAAATCGTTTAATCAAATTATGGCCCAACACTACTCTGGACTGAAACTAAAAATCTGATCATGAGTTAAATTAAACTTGAAATTTACTTTGGTCAAGATTGAAGAGTTGATTAAAGGGTCGATTGAAATGCACACATCAATCAATTGACAGAAGCTTTTGATCAAAATGATTGACCGTCTTGGGTCTTCTTAACGTTAGCGAAGTCCATACTCATTTTCACAGACGCAAATATTGATAGTCAATTGTCTTACCAGCAGACAAACAAACAGATGAAAGATAAATCCGCCAATCTTGGCAAAAATCGGATAAATATTCATAAATACCATGTTCTGCAGGAAAAACGAAATTACTATTAAGGTAGTTAATGTAAAAAACTGTGTTCTGTTATAGAATTTTTTCTACGTGCTGTGGCTAATATTTTCTCATAATGCCAGGCAGAATCTATTGATGATAGTCACTAAATCAGTTAATAGCATCTTCATTTGTAACCGCAATATCCTAGGGAACAAATGGATATTATTTCATACTAAAACTTGCTACCGATTTTCTTTGATATATAACTCAAGAAAAAGAGAAAATCAGCCACATAAAAAAACTGAATGGTAGGTAGCAATGTTTGGTAATGAGCACTCGTGGCCTGTAGCATATGATACAAGTCTTAAGCTTAAGTTGACTTTTACTCATTACAAATTTTTGCATTTATACTCCCGATGTATTACTATTCAGCTCATATTACATTATTATTAGATTGTTTCGTCCGATGATATAATGAAACAAATTGACTCTCAGAACTTACTTTTCAATTTGTGTAAAACTTTATTTTTACTAAGCTATTTTATTACCAAGAAGCTTGGATAGTTTGTTAACAAAAACATTTGTCTGTAAAGCATTATTCTGCCAACAAGGGCACACCCAGGATTTTTGCACGGGGGGGGGGGCATCAACAATTTCTTTATATGCATTTTCGTAACGTTTTTACGAGCCGGACAAAATTTCGCGGAGAGGGGGAACTCAAACCCAATGACCCCCCCCCCCCTGAATATAGCCTTCTCAGCTAAGATTCTTTCCGAAAGAGAAAAATATATTTATTTATTACTTACTGGCTTATCTGTAAATACTCTACTATTTCTCTTTGAAGATGGACGAGAGTTACACTGACTGTTTGGAAGGCTAGTTAAAGGACTTTTGTGCTTCGCAGCCCCTTCTTCTGGAGTTGTCACTGCCTCGGTGTCTTCACTTTCGATATCTAAAACCTGAAGGAAAAGAAAAAGAAATCTGAAATCCTTTCAAATTATTTGGTTGGTTGGGGATTGAACTCGCTATTTAAAAAATTTTAGATTTAGAACTACGAGGCTGTAGAACAGAAGGGAAAGAATAAGGCCCGTATTTCGTATAAAAAAAGAGGTCAGGTCGAAGAAATCTAAAGCAAAAAAAAAAAAGATAAAATTCAGCCAAAAAAAACTACACACATTTTCAGAAAGAAAAGTTACCTTTAAAACACACAAATTTAAACATGTTCTACAAATAATCTTCTTTTTGCAACAAACAAATGAAATAAAACGGAAAAAATTTAACTAATATAATGATTGAACGTGGACAAGCTCACAACTTCAAATTTGACAAGCAGACCTTACCAGAAAACATTGAAAACTTTTCGTCAGAAAACTATAGCGAAAAGACATTGTTTAATTAGATATATTGATTATATAGGGGGAAACTTTGCCCAAACCATAATAAAATACCAAGGGAAGTGATAATGAAGTCTGATTCTTTAAATTGGCTACGTAAAAGCTCACACAGTATTATATCTTAAAATGCAAGGAAAACAAGGACTTCGTGTTTTAATGAAAAGAAGTCCATATACAGTTTTCGCTTCTAGCGGGCGCTGAATTAAAAAAGTCAAAGTGAGTAAAATGAAACCTACAATGGGTCCAGGAAGTAGTCCTTGACCCATAAGATGCGTCCAGTGCCATTTTACTTTATTTTGATGTCCTTGGTACTCTAACCATTGATCTCATCTGTGCATCCTGTTACATTTACAGTTTGTAGGCACCACAGTACAAATATCTAGATAGTATGATCACACTAAAAAATATCTATCACCAAGAGTCTCGGCGCGTATAAGAGCTCCTCCTATTTACTTTGTTTCAGCGATTCATTGTATATTTCTCATTTGCTCGATCAACATTGAAAAATGGTACATACATGTATTATTTGTCATTGCGAAAGCAGAAATAAAGGGGATGAGCCGCCGAAGTAGTTCGCTACTGTCCCATCTCACAGGTATGGCTTATGACTTGACTGAGAGGCAGATCCAGGGGACAGAAAAGGAGGGTTTGGGTTAAATTTTCAGCAAATACGGAAATTACCCGTGCTAACTTCTGATTAACACTGCAAAAGGGAAATAGCCGAAATTTCATAAATAGCGGGAGATGGATCCGCGGACTGGCGGGACTATTTGAAATTTGTTTGCCACAAAATGTTTTACCACAAAGAGGCAACCTAATAGTTTTAGCACAGATTATCTATTAGGTTTCACAAAAATCTTTGGTGTTAGATAGTAATATTGCGCCGTGGAGCGTCAAAACTTTTTTCTTCTTGGTAAGGAAAAATATTCCCTTGAATCTTTCCTCTTTTATACTCTTTTTTTTGGGGGGGGGCCATAAAAATGTCCTTCAAAATGTTATGTAGGACCTTTGTTTTTCTTCTAATAACTGGTAGAGTAGCTCTATCCAAAAAATATCTAACGCCTATTAAGAACTGTTTGTCATGAAATTCCTGGCGAGTTTTCAGAAAATTGAAGGACATCAAAAGAATTGCATTTGTATTATAAGAATATAAAGTAACACTTATTGATATTATTGTTGAAAATATTGTGCCACAAACTTGCAAATTACGTAAAACTTCTCATCGGAAAGCATTTTTTATGACTCATTAAGTTAACCCTCACGATTCTTTCCAGTTTCGAGTTACGTACAAGTTTGGTAGAAACCTTAGAATGTTTCAGGATTATGTTAAGATTATTTAATCATTCTAGTTACCAAGTTTATTGTCAGTTGAAATATCAAAACTGAAATATCAATGCGAAGCACCAAACTTCCTAATCAAATTTCATCACATTATTGCATTGTTCAAATAAAACGTATTTTTACCTTGATTATCCTCATAAATTCATTCTGTATTCTTTTCCATTCTCAAACCAATGTTATCTCTACCTTTTGCATTATTACAGCTAGACTTATTATTTTCCTTTTTTTTATCTCTTCAATGTATTGCATTCTTCCCTATCCCCTAGACGCTCGATTCCTCTTCCTCTTATTTCTTTTCCTGATCTCCAGGCTGTGAATACCGATGCCGCAAACGTGCCTACCCATGAAACAATCTACTGTCGCTAATTATTCTCTTGCTTTAGATGTTCTCCGGAGGAGCTGCATCGCGGTCCAGCGTTGTCTAATGGTTGAGATAGGAGATGATTGTAGTGTCTAGATATCTGTATTGTGGTAGGCACTCATGAAAACTAAATTAAGGCTCTGAACAAAAGATGAAAAAGTATGCTTATAAATATAGAAATACATCGTCACCTATTGCAGATAAATAAACATGTAGTGCACATGTTTATTAACAGCAGCACCGTGCAATATCATATTTTAATTTGTAGTATAAATGACATCATATCATTTCTAATGCAGTGTTGCAATTTCATTTTCGTGACTGTTTTCAAGTTTCATTATTTTATGCTCTTTATGAATGATCGATTTTATTTTTATTTTTTATCCTTTTTCTAGAGCAGCGTTGGAAATGCACAAGGCTCTAAAATGTCTTTAGCTTTAACAAGAAAAACACATCAGGCAGATTATCACAAAACCTCAAAATACACTGTTTCCCTCAGCTTTCATTCTCAGAAAAAAGGAATCAAGTCAAATAAGTACTAATGAATTACAATTAATGTCTCTTGAATTTAGAGATCCATTCACATGCTCTTAAGGAAAGATAATGTGATCATAAACTAGTGTAAAAGACTAGTTTTGGAATGGAAATATACTAATGGAACTACACATTGCAGTAATTTTTGTGTAAGCAATAGATTGAATCTGGAAAAGAAATACGTATTTTGTTGTCCTAAAACTGTTCTTTGCAGTATAAAAGAGAAATTATCTAACAGAAATATAAGAGGGTAACAGCCAAAATGATGTTCCAGTTTTATTCAAGAGCTCTCCCAAGAGTACTCTTGAATAAGCATAGAAATTAATTTTTAGAAAATATGTCATTTAAAAGATATAAAATGCGCTATTGAATGATCCTAAATTTATTTATATTTGGGTAGTTTTTTTTTGCATTTCTGAATATTTCCTGCTGAAAAGGAGACTTGAGGCTCCAGCTAGTTTACACATTTTTACACTAGTTTACGTGAAGTTAAAAGACTGTCGCGGAACTTTTCCTCCATTTTTATGCGCGGTTGTATTTACGAAGTCACAGAAGAATGAAAAGACAAAAAGAAAAAAAAAGAAAAGGTTGAACCACTTTTGATACCGGCACGGGAGCTACGATAAGCATGAAGACCAAATTGAACAAGAAATCACAACACCTAAAAAACCGCATTTTAATTAACAGAGAAACAGGAAAAAAGATACTCTAACATATGTATGACGAAAAAAAATTTCTACACTTAGAGGTGAAAGAAAGCAGGCTGAAATGCTGCTCTATGCACAAGAGTCCATTATATCAATATGGTATACGGTGTTGTTGGAACAAATATGGCACAAAGAATGACTCGTATTCAATTACAAATGCATCTTCCCAAAAAATTATATACCTAGAAATGGGAATAAGCAGGATGAAATGATTCTTTTCGGCAAAAACTAGACGATATGCTATATGTTGCAATATATCAAATATAGTGCAAACGAATGGTCTTTCGTAATGGTAGTACATAAACAAACAAACTTTTATTGCTTACTAGCTGTTGGGGTGGCGCTTCGCGCCACCCCAACACCTAGTTGGTGGGGGCGCTTCGCGCCCCCCCGCGCGCGTAAGTCGTTACGCGCCATATTAGTTACGCGCCATTGTAGTTGTGTCCCTATGTCCCACCTGTGAATATAGATAGATATATATATATATATATATATATATATATATATATATATATATGTATATATATATATATATATATATATATATGTTTTTAACTACGTATAACTTGCGAATATACAACATTCTTTGCTGTCCCATTGTCTGTGCATATAAATAGATTGTCAGGTTTACCGACTCTTGAACATGCAACATATAATGGTCAATGGGAAAACAATCCGTATTCAGATCTATACCTCATGATTCTAATGATTGCCCTTGAGCTTTGTTGATGGTGATTGCTAATCGACCATTCCCTGAGTCGCCATCGTCATTTATATATCCCCCTGTGCACCCCGGCGTCCCCTTTGTAGTTATGTCCCTGTGTCCCGGTCGTAATTTATATTCCCTGTGTCCCGGTCGTCATTTGTGTCCCGGTGTCCCAGTCTCTGATTTCTCTTTGAGTGTCCCGGGCGCCATTTATATTCCTTGTGTCCCGGTGTCCCGGTCGTCATTTATATCCCCCTGTGCCCCCCGGCGTCCCCGTAGTAGTTGTGTCATTTATATTCCCTGTGTCCCGGTCGTCATCCCGGTATACATTCGTTTTTGAATTGGTATATGATGAAATAAATTTTTAATTTTTTCCCTTTTTTTCCTTTTAGTTTTTTTTTATTGGTTTTGACCTTTTTTTAGGTTTTTTAGTTTTTTTCTTTTTTCTTTTTAGTTTTTTTTGAAGTTTTTATCTTTTTAGTTTTTTTATTTTTATTTATATTTTTTTAGTTTTCTTTTTCTCTTTTATTTTTCAGTTTTTTTCCTTTTTTTAGTTTTTTTTTCTTTTTAGTTCTTTTAGTTTTTACCTTTTTTAGTTTTTTTTAGTTTTTTAGATGAAATTTTTTTTAGTTTTATTCCTTTTTTTCTTTTCAGTTTTTTTTCGTTTTTTCTTTTTACTTTTTTTTTTAGCTTTTTAGTTTTTTTTCGTTTTTTCTTTTTACTTTTTTTTTTAGTTTTTATCTTTTTTATTTTTTTTTATTTTTATTCTTAATTTTTTTTTTATTAGTTTTTAGTTTTTTTTGTAGTTTTTGCCTTTTTTAGTTTTTTCAGTTTTTTTTTTAGTTTTTAGATTTTTACCTTTTTTAGCCTAACCAGGATTTGAACCTGGGACCTTCATTCTCCGTTCTGACACCCTCTCTCACCGAGTGACTACTCCAGCATGTTCATTTTGGTGTTTTAAATGGTATATTATTAACCAAATTAATGTGTTTTACAATATACTAAGCATCGTCATAACAAAAATGACGACAACTAATTTCATGACGTCAGTCAACACAGAAATTAAGTTCTGAAATTAAGTCATGAAATTAGTTGCCGTCATTTTTGCTTTGACGGTGACGTCATTCAAGTTATATAAGACATATGTTCACGTAGAAATCTATTAATGTTTAAGTTTACAATGACTGATGAAGATGCTCAAAGAGTCTATGCCAAAAAACTTGCTGCTGATAGAGAAAATCAGAAAAGAAAGCGTGCCGAGGAACTATCAGCAGCAAGTTTTTTGGCATAGACTCTTTGAGCATCTTCAACAGTCATTGTAAACTTAAACATTAATAGATTTCTACGTGAACATATGTCTTATATAACTTGAATGACGTCACCGTCAAAGCAAAAATGACGACAACTAATTTCATGACGTCAGCCGACACAGAAACATCACGTCACCTGACAACTAATTTCATGACGTCAGCCGACACAGAAACATGACGTCACCTGATCCACAGATCCACAGACAGACAACTTATTTTTATATATATAGATTTATGAATATCTTTTGCATTTCTAGTTTTAGTCATTTTCCGTTGACGAATCTATTCTTTTCATTGCACCCCATTACTATTGTCAGATTTTCCCCTTCTCCAGTATCCCCTTTTCAGCATTAGGAATTAGACCGGATTCATTTCTTTTGACGGCACATGCGTCTGCCTTTGCTCCGCCTGCAAGATCTGGACTTAGCTTTAGAGGAAACATACGCTAGTCCATGCTGAATGTCCGGTGACTAGGTGGGAAGTTGATTAAGTACACCTTTTGTGGTAAGTTCTAAAACTCACTGACATCCATTTTTCTTGAATGGCTGAAGGATAACAGGGCCTGACAAAATGATTTTAACATTAGGAAGCATATACTACGAAGCAAAAAGGGTTAAAATTAACCTATCCAAAAAATTGCTTATTCCCTATTTATAGCTTTTGTTTCATTGGCGGAACATTCCAACCAAACGAGGGATGGGTGAACAAAGAAATACCAACCTTTTCTAGCTCTTTTTCCATTTCCGCAGCGCTTCCGAAGGCATTTTTTGTTGTCTCTAGATCCGTTGCCAATTTAGCTTTTTCGTACAGACCTCGTTTAATACGAAGAAATGTCAAGTCAGTTATTGCACGGAGTGTAAAATCAGGTACATAGCCTCGGACGGTTAACTCGGATTGACTGATAGTCGATACCGTTCGAGGGACGTGGTTACTAGTAGTCGAGTCGACGTTTATCGCGTCTGTAAAAAAAAAAAAAAGTTTAACAAGGTATAAAAAGATAACATGGACAATTACTTCTGAAGAAGGTAAAATTTTACGCGCAAGGCTTTACTGAAACGGATATAATAGCATTTTACACAATTTCTAAAATTGGAATTATTGCCAAAACTCTACAATGTCTAACAAAAATAAACCAAAAGTCAATATGTCTAACACTTCACGAAAGATCATCGAATTAGCCTACCTCCTAAAGTAAATTCATAAACCATTACAATTACTAAAGTACAAGGCAGAACACTGAAGGTACTGTGTTTAATCATTACAATCATTAAATCATTTTATGTTGTCTTAGCCATTAGATATCTAAAACATGGTTGTGTTGATCAGTTTACTCTTTTCGAGAGGAGGGGGACCTGGAGACACACTCTTCGGTAGAGCATCGGTGAGTCAATAAAAAAAAATCCAGAAGTCTTTTTGCATGAAGCATTAGACATACAAACAACACAGATAATTTAAAATTTCATCTCCGTCCTGACTAATTTTTCAATTTTACCTGCATTCAAATGGGTTTCTCATTGACAATTATTTAGATCCTTTTGAACTATTTGGCCTATTTTGTATTATTAATAAACTTGCTTAACTATTTCATATGTCTTAGCCCATTCATTAATTAACACGTTTTACAAATATAAAATTTGAAAGCGGCAGTAGTTCAGCCAGCGGCCTGCAGCCTTTTCAACGAAAGAGCCAAAGATGCAACGAGCAAACAATTTTGGTTTCGCAATTAGTTTCAAGGTTACTTGCACATAGTTTGTTCGAGAAAGAACGAAATATGATTTCTGGGAAAACATCCGAAGGTAAATTTTCTTTTGCAGAAAATCTAAAAATTCTAGAGATTCCTTCGAAGCACTATTGCTGGCTAACACAAGCAGCCTTGTTGAAATGTGCTAGTCTCCCCCGTGTCACGTACCCCTTACTCTACAACCAACCAATAGCCTCCAAGTGACTTACACACCTGCTCGTGCATATTTGTGACTAAGTCACATTTAAGGGCCTAAATAACCACATGTTACTCGGGAGTCGCAAGTTGACCACTGAGTTTGTCTAAAATGCCATGGGCTAGCCAATGTAAGTGCACTGAATAAAAATTATCTTTTTATTCAGCTTCTTTCTTTACTAATTTTTACTACTTTCCGAGAAGGTTTAAGCTCATTCTGATCTTTCAGACCAATCGATGCATGTTGTTACGTTCCGCTTCAACTTTATAAAGTCGCTGCTTAAAAACGAGGAAATACATAACATGTGTCCAACTCCGTAATGAACTCGATGTGACCTGAAAACATAAGTGAATTAATCTCATTTAACCCAGTACAGTTCTATTATCTTCGGCAAAAAAGAAAAAATCCATTTAGTTTCAGCTAGGAAACTGGACCACTTAGACACCAAGTCCATGAAACATGGAGGAAATAAAATTCAAAATAAAAATTATAACTGATTTTGATGTTCGATGTATCAATCATTAGACTGAAAAATAAGAACAATTAGATGCTGCTTATGTGCCTGAATATACGCATAGTTCTTAATCACGTTCTAGAATAGACTTGGGGGTCAATTAGCTTCGATAAAAAAACAAAAAAAAACTAGTAATAAAAATGTTTTTTTTATTTTTTGGAATTAACCCTAGTTTCAGGGAATATCTTAGAGATTTAACATTAAAACTTAAAACAAAATGTAACAAGTGTAATTTTTCAGATCTACTTCTGAAATTCTTAACTTATGTAACCAATGAAATGTATTTAATTTGTAAGAAGTATGGAGGTTAAAACTTAAAAACAGAAAAAAATTAAACTGACAAAAAAGTAAAAAAGAACTATAGAAAAAGGGATTGGAGTTGCATGGCAAAACGACAAAGAAGGATAAGGAAATAAAGTTCTCACCTCCGGGAGACCAAAGTAAAGCACCAGTCCCGTAATATGAGAAAGGCCCAGATTCAAAAACCAAGTTTTCCCGTGTAGCCGTAACTTCAACATGGCCTTCTAAAATCAATATAAAATAATCTGCAATCTTGCCCTGAAAATAAGAAACAGAAATGAAATTGAAGAACAATGCAAAGAAAAGCATCGATTTTTTGGGGAAGAAACTGTTAGCAATAACAAACGCCAAGCTAGCGTCACAAACGACCAGAGGGAATGAAAGACTTTTTTTCAAACAAAACTGTTACATCAAAACTTAAAGGAATTTCTGGGCAAAACTATAATTCAGCCAGTACTACAGAGTTAAGAAATAAAGCCGTTCAACCCTGAAAGTACGGATGCTTTTCATCATTCAAGGATTTAGACAGAGAAAAAAACCGGTGCTGATTCAGAAAACTTATTTAACAGATAAACAAACAAACGCGTTTCTTTCAATATTTTGGCACTATACGCGTATATCAATTTAGAAAACCAAACAATGGTTCACCGCTTTTGCTCCAGCATATGCAGCTACTTTTTCAGATGTGTAGTCCCCAAATCGTTTTGAACCGGAAAACATCATGAAGAAAGGAAAAAACACAAATGAGTGTGGAGGCTACAGGCCGATTACTGTCTCAAGTACGTTGAGCAAGGTGCTGGAAAAAATGGTCCTTCGCGAAGTTATATCAAAGTGTGTGATAGACTACAGGCAGTTTGGGTTCCGAAAACACCTCAGCTGTGCTTTCGCCCATAGACTTATAAAGGACATTCTTGCCAAGGCTGATTCACTTGGGTTATCCGTACATATATGTAGTGTTGATATTTCCGCTGCATTTGATTCAGTAATCCAGTCTGCTGCATTCCAAACCTTGCTACATGCCGGTGTGAACGCTCATATAGTAGCTATGTTATCATTTTGGTACCCTAATAGCTAAATAAGAGTGAAACTTGGCCTTGAAAAACTCAGTGAGCCATTTAAACTAAAGAGAGGACTTCGACAAGGTTCTATCTTAAGTCCGATATTATTTAACACGTTGACTTCTAAGGTTACAAAACAAATTTATGGCGGGCTAAGCTTTGACACTTGTGTTTTGAGTCTAATAAGCTATGCTGATGATTTACTTATGTTGAGTTTCTCATTGAATGTACTGCAGGATAATTTAGATAAGCTTGTATCTGGTTATAGCGTTATTGGTCTACGAGTTAATGGCCAGAAAACTGAATTTCTGGATTTCAGCTCTGCGAAACGAGAGGCACCAGCACCAACTGTATCTGCAGATGGTGCTATTATTGCACCGTCTTCTTCGCTCAAATATTTAAGTCTTCTGTATGGTCAAGATAAGAAAACTACAAGAATTCTTTGCCTTGATACCCTTGTGTCTAACCTGCGAGTGAGCTATGCTAAACTAGCCTCACTGAAGTATTATTACAATCGGCAAATTTTGGCGAGACTGTACAGAGCAGTGGCATTACCACATGTCCTTTACCTTTTCCCGCTTTAGGAATGGTTCGCAGAAACAGAGAGACTGAAAGTTAGGTCCGCGTTATGTAGATATTTGAAGTTTTTGATACGAATGCCGCTATTCGAGAAAAATTCATTTATTTTGAATAAGTATCAAATTCAGATCACCGTGAAGCTGTGGCAGAACAGGAAATTAATGCTAGAAAAGATGTCCTTGAGCACCTTTATGATTTCCTGCCATTGCACGTCATATACGAGCTATGAATGTATACAGTGAATTTTATCTAATCGTTTAATCTTGATATACTGTTTTTCGTTTTTTTCTTTTTCCTTTTTTTTCTTTATACTCCGCCATGTTGTTGTTTTGATTGTGGACCAAAATAAACTATCTATCTATCTATCTATCTATCTAAACAAAAATATTACATACGATTTAGACGCATGTTATTTCTATTAATGTTTAGTTAAGTCCTTGTGGTATATTTCATTGATTCATCTTACGAAAATCAGCAAAAATCAAGTGTTGACTTAGTTAATAGTATTGGGACTCCCATACATATGCTTGCTTTCTCTAGTGTCATCATATACAATAGAAATAATCGAAATTTGGAATAAAACTTAGAGGGTTCATTAGGTCGCACATTGAAGCTTCTGATGCCCTCTTTAAAAACAACGTTCGGTAGGATGGTAACCTGACGCTCTAAAGTGCCCCATATGACCCACAATCTCATATGGCTCAGACTAAAATTTGAAATGTTTTAATCAAAATGTCAAGAGGCAAAAAGAAATGTTCTTCCAGAAATGAAAAAAATGGACAGTCTCAAGGACAAGGGCCCAAAATAATGCAAACAGCATATATAAAATATGTACATTTTGTACTTCATAGATACATTTTGATCGAAAAATGGAGATGTTACACCTTGTTGAAATTACAGTCTAACGAGAATTTTGAATCTGTGCGATTGAAGGAGTCGGTGAAACCCTGTAATACGTCCGCTTGATCTCTGACCTGCGCTACTCAACATTGAGTATGCTACGTTCCCGCCTTCTTTTACCTTTTTGGCCACTAGTACACACGCTTCATCTCTGACCCAATTCGTAAACACCGCATGTAATACGTCTCTCATCCCCTACGGTTAGGATCTCAGTATGATATCTTAAATCAAAACGAACTAAGCCCATATTTTTTACACGATGTTTAAATTTGCCACGATGTCAATCATCGTGGTCATCAATGACAAATTAGTTGTCATCAGTTAGTCTGTCATCAATGACAAACATATAACATATTTAAGTAAATATTTTACAACTAGTGATTTCACCAAAAATGATAAATAGACTTTGAGATTATTCTAATAAATCTGCGGCTAACCGTACAATATAGAAATCCAAAGTCCACAAACTTGAAGTATACATTTCACCACCGGTGGACTTGCCACATCTCTTTAAAATAAGAGTCATGTAAGTGCCCTTGATCTTTACTATTGAAGAGTCGTACTTAGGGTTCTTAGGCCCGTACCCTCTCCAACATCCCAACTTCTCATATATAGAAGTATCATCGATTCAAATTCACTTAGGGTTTTTTAACGAAAAGGTATTTACTAATTACTATTTATGAATCATTAAAAATCTTTGAGATGCAACCATGAGTTTCCAGAAATCAAAACACACCAAGCACAAATCTGACAAACGGTGTTCGATTTCCACCAAAATTGATTACGAGGGATCTTGAACCAGCTGAGTACGATTCTAAGTTAACAAACAAATAAAGGAGATGGTAAATCACAGTA
Organism: Artemia franciscana; assembly: GCF_032884065.1. Taxonomy (NCBI): domain Eukaryota; kingdom Metazoa; phylum Arthropoda; class Branchiopoda; order Anostraca; family Artemiidae; genus Artemia; species Artemia franciscana. The sequence continues at coordinate 19,501,850 of NC_088865.1, read as the reverse complement.
ATGCAAGGATTTTCAATTTCCGCGATTAGATAGCCCTTAACAGAGTTCAATGACACATGCCCCTCCAATCCCCATACATCGCTTTCATATACGAGTAAGTGTTCTCGTAGATCATTCAAGAATTGTTTTGGGAATCGTCCTAGTTAATTAAATGTTTATCATTGAGATTACTACATGCGTTTCAAAGTGAAAATACATTCAATCCATATTTCCCAGTTAGCTCTTTGATTTCGATCAAATTTGGTAATGAACGGCTTTTGAGCTTGTTGATTACAAATACGAGAAAGGTCCGTGAAGGCATGCATTTGGTTGCTAAAAGTTACTTAAAAACTTTTATCTGTCATGATTAGTTAGACTGATCATCCCCTGAGTTTTTTTTTTTCTTTTTTTGAGAGCAGGCTTAGAAAGGATAGCTAGAGATGTTAAAAACAGTATATTTCAATTCAAAGACTAATGACGAAGTACTGTCAGGAAGTATTTATTTTGAAGTTGTTTTACTCAGTCGTTAAAAAAAATGTTAAGAAGTAGCAGATCCGAAGTTTTCAGTTAAAAATTTAACGCGAACAACTAGACTTTTTCAAAGCTAATCAATAAGCAAATCAACAACCTTGTTAAGGACTATGCTGCCGTGTGGAAGCTTTAAATTGGAACAGACGTAAACCGAATATTCGATCTTACGAAGGCCTCTCTTTCCATAGGATAACTTAAATGACGGCTGAAGAAATAAAATTCAAACCAGTCCAGAAACTAGTTAGACAGTAGGATCGAACAGCAGTCGATATTAGCCTTCGAAAATTTCTTTCGAAAATATCTAGTATGTAATAGAGACACTTACCTGAGTATAAAGCACGGTATACAAATCACTTTTCCCAGCTTGCTTTGGTTTTAATTTAATATGGCGGATGATAGGCGAACATGTGATTATACGTCTCAAAACATTCTTTGAAATCAGCTTGAAAGGCTCAATACCTGAAAAATAATACAAATAGCAAGAATTGGCCGGAAAAAACAAAGCTTAAAGAAAAATTTAAATAGCGAACTCTAAAATTTATAGATTGTGACTGGATCACAATCAATCAATGTTGATATTTTGACAAATACTAATTGATCACTCAAATCGACACTGACCTTAGAGAGAAAGAATGAATTGATATAACCTTCAATAAATCTAACATAAAAAGATGGAAAATTATGCTAAAGAGAATTTCCGTATTTATAAAGCTTCTGTGAAGAGATAATCCAATAAAAAATAAACGATTTACTAAGCTTTTGGCATTTCCACGACAATATTTGATCTTGTATTCTAAGGTTATTTTCTTCTTCTCAAAAAATCTGGCCGAAAAGACCTTTGAACAAGATACCATATCTATTTCTTCAAACCAGGTCAAGGCCTGTTCCTCACAGAGACACTGAAACTCTGTCTGGATATAAGCACACAACACATGAAACTAGTATCATTTAAGTTCCGGAGTAACATCAGCCTCTATCAATGGGTCCAGAGGGGAACTACCTGACTCAATTACCAAGTCTTTACCTACTAAGTCCCAGCTCCCCTAGGGTCTCCTCTGCAGCAACAACCGCGGTCTCATTTCCTGGATTGGGAGCGTCATAAGAATGACATATGTGGATAAAGAACCAGGATATGCATAAAATTCCAACTATCCAATTTACTCTCGGTAAAAGTAAGCTGCAAACACCATCATAGAGTTTGTAGGCAAGAGTTTCCTCGAACTTGGGAGACATAGGACCTAATGGGTCTTGATAACTGACTACCCACCAGGCTTTGTCTTCACATTATCCCATAAGTGAAGAAGCACAAATCAAAATCAAGACAGAAGAGACGGAAGTTGTATCATATATAAAATATTAGACCACTGGGCCCAAGGAAACGAAACGGTCTGATGTACTTATTCCATATAGCTCAGATAGTTGAACAAAATCTGCCAAAATGCCTCTGTGTAGTTAAATTAAACAACGATTGTTTGGCTTCATTTTCGTATATAGTGCGCACGCTCAAATAAGGTTATGTTTGAACTAATATAACCCAGAAATTTATTTCAGAGTCAGGTGGGTCATTTAGCTGGGCTCGAATTAAAAAGTAAAACAAAAAACAGGCGAAATACATTCAAAACCTTTAAAATTATAGGAAAAATCGTTAAATTTGATAGTTGATTGTGTACAGGTTTGAACCCCCTACCTTATGTGTTTATACCAGAACTAGAGGCAAGAAAACACTTCGTAGTAAATCTACCTACCTCCAAAGCAGTACATTTGCTTCTGCAGGCACTACCAGTGGTTGATCATCCACCAGACCCTTTTAACTCCATAGCATAGTTTTTGAAGAAAAAAAGAGGCAGATACACTTTTCTGATTTGGGTACAGCAGGGACGTCTTGTTAATGCGGGACTTATCAATATCTCAAAACTTAGTACAAACATGTAAAATGTGACATATTTGGAATCAACAATAAAAGTAATTGGTTTGTCTAAAAATGTCCTTAAAAAAAAATATTACAATCAAAGGCATTCATTCGCGCATCAATAGAATTGAAATTCAATGAAAGCGAACTTTACAGGCCAAAAACAGTAAAAACAGTATATGCTATATAACAGAATTATTGCAGTCAAAGTCTTGTGTCATGAATTCTTCAACCGTTTGGGGGCACACATTTTCCTTTCAAACGGTGACGGGGGGATACTTTTGAAATTTCAAACAGCTAACCGCTGTAAAAATAAGAAATTCTGGAATCTAAAATAAAAAAGAAGTAGGTTTTATCTAAAATAAGTTTTTTGAGGCTCATACAAAACTATAACCAATTAAGGTTTATGTTCCCTCTGAAACATGGGATATTGCGACAACCCTCCTCCTGTAGCTTGCACCAAACGGATAGATACCTTTTATCACTGTGAATATTAGTTTTAGATCTATTCATTTACCGAATCAAAATTATGATATTGCTTACATTTTTTAAAGAATGATCAAAACTTCCTATCAAAACAGAAATATTTTCTTATTTTCGCATGTTATTCATGCCTTTTCAGCATATTTCTTCCTATGTAAAAAAGAAGCAAATTTCGAGAATGCGATTCAGGAGATGGATGAAACGTAATCTCATAATGGTACAAAAATTGTCATTTTATATCAAACATTTTATATTGTATTCGGCAAAAAAGGTTTTCCTGGAAAATTTGTGAATATTTTTCTCAAATGCTTTCAGCCTCTTCACTTTCTGCTCTTCTATTGGAGAGTAAAGGTTTGGTCCTAAGAAAGCTTAAACGCAAAAAATTCTTTACAATTTTCATCTCTCCGATATAAAATTATGGAAACATACAGCCTTTTGTTTAGGGCACGACGATATAACGTTGACACCACGAGCATGATAAAGCTTTGCGAGCAGAAAAGTTTTTAGAGTTTTAACATTGGTTACAACATCAGATGCAGGCCATGCATTTTTACAGACACATACCCATGTCTGCTTATCCAAAAAATTACATTAACTGATGAAAAGAAATGTCCCGTTGAGAAAAAAGAAAATATTTAAAACCTGATAAAATTTTGAAATAATTTTTATCTAATAATTAACTGAACGATCTCCGCAGTCAATGCTGGGAACATAATGTAGTAAATTTGTAATTTAAAAACTGCCGGCAGAAAATAATTTTCTTAGACCTTATGGATGTTTTTTCAGCAGACAGGTTCTCTTTCTGCGGTCAGCAATTGAACCATCCCCGGCCCAAATTACACGGCAAATTCGTGGGGAAAAGGTAAATCCACGAAAAGGAACGGCAATAATTGACACGAAAACATGAATGAATCCCTGGCTGTGACAGTCTTTCTGAGAGGGGACCTTTGCTTTTCCTTTTACTCAGAGAGATAAATCCAAATGATTGAAGTTTTGACTTAATATCATCAGGTTACCACAAGAGGTATTAGTTAAAGAAGACTAAGGCCCACTCACAATCAGATTTTACCAAATCAACCATGAAACGTCAGTTGAGGTTGGGACCTAAGTGTTATCAGGACCTTTTCTCTCTCTTTTTCTCTTGGAGAAACCAATTTTGTTGTTTATACATTTTTTTTCAAGATAGGACAGAAAGGGTAATACAAGACAAGGTACTTACTGTTAGATAAAAACTGAAATGCAGCCAATTGCAGCTGTGGATTCACGAAAAATATCTGGTCTTTTTTCTGAGCATTAAATGGAAAATCTTCAACATTCTTAGCCAGAAGTCTCTTTTTGTGTCTGTTGTCTTCTAGAAAATTAAATAAAAAATTGCTATATTTCGGTCTAAAGAAACGTGTTCTAAACTTTCTTACGCCCTTTCTGCTGCACTTAGCATCAAGGATGTATCTATGTTTTAATAGGTGTTCATGCTTCCCCATATTGATTCTGGCGAGCTATTCGTTCTTATTTCTAGTTAGAAACACAACCTCCCAAATATGAAATAAATTTCTTAAATAAGAATTTTTCAAGAGGCACTAACAAGATGAGACGTATTAAAAAAAGCTTGTAAAATCCAAACAGTAAATCCAAATTCGTTCTCGTTCATACGCGTACACAACGAGGGCAGAATTTACTTCAGGCCTGGGCTCTTGTAAAATGTCTTTACAGGTTTTTTTTTCATAAAGTGCCCTGTATTGTTCATATCAATCAAAAATATGTGCAGTTTATTTGAATCCCTCCTCCCAAAATCCGAGCCAGTCAGCAAAATTTGCGCCATAGTTTCACTAAAAGTGATAAAGGACCCTGCAGTCTTCATTTTAATCAAGAATACCCCCCCCCCCCCGAAATCTTAGCAAGTCAGCCAAATCTGCATTATATTTTGACTCTGAAACATTCCAGCTCTGAAACAATCTACTACACCTACTAAAAAAGTCTGCAGCCACAAGCCACCTGATACCAACACAACTACGCACATTTCTCCGCCATTTCGACCTGTTCAAAGCATCTATCTAATGTCATATAGTTCTAATTTACTTGAAATCCCTCCTAATGACCTCTTTCCCATACCCTCCTTGGATGACTTGCTTCTCTTTTGGTCCCATATGAATGGCCAAAGAGCACAATCTTTGGCAAGTTGTCATCCTTCATCCGTAGAATGTGGCCTAGCATTTTCTTAACCTTTCTTTCATCACAGCCTAGAAATCCGGATCGAACCATATTTTTTTTGTCAAGTCAATCAAGGAAGTGCCAAAGACGATTCTTAGAAAGTTCCGCCGGAAAACATTCAACAGATCTTTCTCGGGTTTTCAAAGTGTTCACGTTTTAGATTCATATGTAGCCAATTTTACTTCCGCAACTTGCAACATTTAAATCTTAGTCCGAAGATTAATATTCATATTTTCAAACTATTTCAACTACAAAAGACACCCTGCGCCTGGCTATTCTACTTTTTACATCTTCACTTCAGCCACCATCTTCGTTAATATTACTGCCCAGGTAAGTTAAACTTACCTGATCGACTTGATCGATTTTCTCGCTACCTAACATCGCCTCTTCACCCTCATTTATTCCTAGTCTAAGCGACTTAGTCTTCTTAACATTAATTTTCATAAATATTCTTGCACCCTGAAGTCTCAGAGCCTCCAAACTTGTTATATAAGCATTTCTACCTAGGACGTTTAAATCCTGCATAGTCAAAGTCAAGGAGAGTTTTACCTTCCTAATTGATACTATGTTCTCCTATAGCCTTTGCTATGTTCCATGTGGCAAAGGCCATCAAAATAGTACATATAAACTTGGACACAACCATGTTTAACTCCTAATCCAACACAAAAGCAGCGCCGCAGCAATATCCACTTCAATGCACTTATCTGGTATACCATGTAAAGACTGTTTCTCACCAAAGGTTTTCTCGCAGCTAAATCTAATACCTGTTAATAATCTATAAAACTAAGGACTAAACAGTATGATAGGTACCATCTTTCCAATTAATTTGCTTCCTGTAGATGTCAAGCAAATGCCACTGTAATTACCGCGCTCACTCTTATCACCTTCCACATTTCAAAACATATTTACCACGCTATCGACACTGGATGGCATATTTTTTTGCAATCCTTTTAGCGCTGTCTCTAACTCCTTCTTTCAAACTAAGTCTTTATTCCCTTCGAAATTGTCACAAAAAATCATATTTGTCTGCATCATATCCTACTAGTTTATCACGGTTCAATACATTCCCAAAATTTTGTGTCCATCTGTCTTCAACACCAAAGCCCAGTTCCTGACTTTAACTAAGGCAAGTCTAGACTACTTCCTTTCAATTTTTTGACGTGCCAAAACCAAATCTTACTACTGTGCCACCTGACTGGGCCTTAAAGATCCTCAGTACTTTTATCAATGGGTCCCTTCCCCATCTTGCTTAATTCACACTTTTGACGTCTCCTCTACTTCCCTTACTTTCCTTTTGTTTTCGCAAGATCTATCACCCAGAAACTCCTTGAACAAAACTCTTTTCTACCGAGCTTAAGGCTGTTTCGTTAACATTCTTAGCTGCGTTTTTAAATTTCTTCCAAAAGACACCCTCTACTACTTCGCAAATTATTTTCCTAAAGCTTTTCATCCATCTTTTACGTTGTCGAATCCCAAACTCTTCAGTTTTATATTCAAGTGTTCTTCTTCTCATAATTCTCATCCTGGAATCTATTAATGTCATATCTAGTCCGAAGGTAGTTAATCTTTCTAAATTTCAGCTTTATATTAACTTCATATCATACTATATTGTGATCTTTACTTTTAACATCAATAGCAGCACTTCTATATACCCGAGTTTCCTACATCCTTCCTGCTAGTCTTTCATTTACGACAACATTATCAATAAAGTTGACTATTTCCCCATGATGTGGAAACTATGTTAACTTTCGGGATATTCTATGACGAAATTCCATATTGGTTACAAATAGGTTATTGTAACTACAAAATTGTAGCAGTTTATTACCATTGCTATCTCTCTTTTCTGCAACAAATTTATCTAGGCTAGGATACCACCTATCCCTATTAGTACAAACCAAAGCATTAAAATCCTCTAGTAAAATACCATACTTCTACATGGGATATTGTCTATTTGTTCCTGTAACTGTATGTAAAATTCATATGAGTCACTACCGATTGATACCTTGATACCTTGCACTTTCGGCCAAAAAGTGAGGAACTAGAATTCTATTATTACAACGTTCCTAACCAAAGGAAGACTTAAAAACTTCCCTGAGTACTATTGATTTATAAGGAGCCCCACTCCCTGCCTATGTACCCATCCTTCCTACCAGTATAAATAAACTTTAAATTGTTCTTTCTACGTTATTCAGTTCCACATTGCAACTTTCATATTATTTTAACTTCTGAAATTGTTATGATCTCCAGAAAAGTAGCGGGTCGCGCCAGCACTTACTTACCGCAGGACCAGGCATTTTCCTCATCACCTGGCATTGGAAATTCAGGTTTCCTGGGAATTTGTTTAACCGTAAGCTCCCCAGACTCACGGCAAAGTGCAGGTAAGGGTCTAATAACTTCTTCTAAATGCTACATAAAGCATTTGAGTCGGCTTAAAACCGGACAAGACAAAGGCCCCGAGGCCTCCAGTAGAACGAAAGGTTTGAGCAAGCTTGTGCCCACTTTGATCGCTACGTGGTTTTCTGCACTTGGCGACACGCTCCCATCAACAAGAGTCAATGTCCTGCAAAAGCAACCTCAAGCCTATTACTTACAATCCATTAAATATTTATGCCTTAAATTACCATAACTATAAAAAATAAGCCCAAGAAAAAAAAAACCCGAAGGTTCATAAATTAACTAAAATCCAGTGCAATCACGATTCTCGTTAGAAAAATTTTTAGTTCCAAGAAAATATTATATTTCAGGAACAAGGTGATGCGGAAAACACCGGGTCCTGCAGCAAGTACAAGGAACAACAGGTGGAAGGTGCATCTCAATATCACTATGACGTCAAGCAAACAGGGTTTCTCCCCGGGTATAGGGATGGAAAACAGAGCTTATAAAAGAATGGAGACCCCTAACCATCTCACAACACTTGAAAATCTCCCTTTTTTATACCCAGCCTATCTTCGTCACGGAATTTGCCTGAAAAACTTATAAAATACCTTAAAAAGGGAATATTAAAATCCAGATTGAAGATTTCCTCCTACCGTATATTCGTTGTAATTTGTCTTTTTAGTTAGTAGTTCGGCCTCGCGAGCGATGCTTTTGGTGTGCTACCGATTGATTTTGTTTCTGGTTTTTGAAAATAAATTAATATAACTCCTACTGTAAAAATTAAGGTCTTAAAATTCTAAGATTCACTTAACTAAATCCTAGATTCATAAATGGTCCTGACACTATTTTACAAGATTTTCTTGATCACTCTGACAGTTGACGAAGTAAGTCGTTTCCATTACATGCCAATTGATAAAACAAAAACGTGAGCGATTAAAAAAATTGCTTAGAATCGTTTACTATTTGTGCCTTACTTGAAGTCCTTACTATGGGGTTTACAGCTCAAATTAATCCGACTGGGAATATTAAAATGGCGGGCACATTTCAATCTTGAACCCAATGTGACTAATCAATGTTACGATCAATGATTAACTAGAATCGTCTGATCTTAAGAAGGATGCAATTTAGTACTTGTAAGTCCAACATCATCAATGTTTGCAATTGATGCGCTTAGGCTGGAAGCATCCAACCCACGAAACTAAAAGAAAATTTACGCTAGGTTTAGAATTATAATTTTGCTGCAAAGAGTACTTTTTGCAATAAAGATTCAGCCTATATACCATTCGAAGTTGTAAGGTTAGCAGCTCGAGTAATTCTCTAGCATGAAATAAAACACATTATCTATATCCTGGGGCTCAATGTTAGATAGGTCCCAGAGCAAAGCTGCAGGCAGGGAGGAAGGAGACGGGGTGTTACCTCTGATCACAGCAAAATTTCGAATTTGAAAACGTTGGCTTTAACACCTGTTTATCTAAAATTAAGAAAAGCAACAGACCACGCCAACTGATCCGTTAAATAAAACTATGAAAAATATAGGGAAAATATTATTATTATCAGGAAGGTTGGACGCATGAAAAGGTATCGAAGAGCTTTATTCAACGATTAGCTGTCAAGTTGAACATCCTACAAGCAGAGGTAGTCCCTATAAACCTTCTTTTCACCGTTTTATACAAAAAACACAGCTGATAATAGTTAAGACAATAGTCATACAATCGAATAATTGACATTGAAACGACTACATAGATATTGAGGCTACCGCTCTATGCCCCCTGAAGTGGATATGCCCCTTTTGCACTTTGAGAATCATGCTATTGTATCTCTCACTAAGGCAATCACAATGCTTCAACATCATGAATTTGTTTTATTTATCTGTTTGACATTTTGTTACGTGATGTTTACTCTGCATTATCTTCACCAAAGAGGCTTCCGATAACTTTCAGACAAAACACTTACCCCAAACATCAGTTTCATCTATGATTTCTGATTGGATCAGCTCTTCAATTACATCTTCAAGGGTAATCAGCCCTATGGTTTCATAGAATGGATCACCCTCTCCTTCACTATTCACTCGTTGAACGAACGCCATGTGACCTTTCGAGCCTAGGAAAGAAATTAAGGCTCATTTTAAACCATCATAGCAGTCTCAAGTGTTCCTAGCCTTAACTATAATTTTTTTTTCTCAGACAAATCATTAGGTAATTGTGTAGAACCCCGAAATTTTACCCAGGAGGGAAGAAAGGTTCAGATATTTTAATAACTGGCTTACTGAGCTTGTGAATTCCTATAGCAATAATATTATTAAAGTACTAGCTGTTGGGGTGGCGCTTCGCGCCACCCCAACACCTAGTTGGTGGGGCGCTTCGCGCCCCCCCAAGCCCCCCCGCGCGCGTAAGTCGTTACGCGCCATATTAGTTACGCGCCATTGTAGCTGTGTCCCTGTGTCCCACCTGTGAAGAGAGATAGATATAAATATATACTTTTAACTACGTAAAACATGCGAATATACAACATTCTTCGCTGTCCCATTGTCTGTGCGTATAAATAGCATTTATATTCCCTGTGTCCCGGTCGTCATTTGTGTCCTGGTGTCCCAGTTTGTAATTTCTCTTTGAGTGTCCCGGTCGTCATTTATATTCCCTGTGTCCCTGTGTCCCGGTCGTCATTTGTGTCCCGGTCTGTAATTTCTATTCAAACAATCCCTGTGTCTCAGTCGTCAATTATATATCCCGCCTGTGCCCCCGGCGTCCCCGTTGTAGTTGTGTCCCTGTGTCCCAGTCGTCATTTATATTCCCGGTCGTGACTTGTGTCCAGGTGTCCCAGTCTGTAATTTTTCTTTGAGGGTGTTTTTTCTTTTTTTTTTTTTAGTTTTTTACATTTTTTCAGTTTTTTTCTTCTTTATTTTTCAGCGTCACTATGAAGTACATATCGCCGAACCTTTGTTTTTTAACTTAAATCTGGTAGGCATTGATGACCTTATCCAAGTCACAATCCCAAACCCAATCATCATCGCTATCATTTTCAGTTTTGATATGTTTTGACTCTCGCTTTCCAGGTGGATTTTCATCCAACTGCGCGGTTTTGCGTTCTTTAGCCGCAAGCCTGTTTTCTTGCTGTTCTTGTGATTCCTCGGCACGCTTTCTTTTCTTACTTTCTCTATCAGCTGCAAACCTGTTTTCTTGCTGTTCTTGTGATTCCTCGGCACGCTTTCTTTTCTTACTTTCTCTATCAGCAGCAAGTTTTTTGGGATACTCTTTGAGCAGCTTCCTCGGCTGTTGCCATTGTAGGTTCTTCAGTCATTTTACAATTAAACATTTTTCCGTGAACGCATGTCTTAAATACCATTAATGACGTCACCGTCATAGCAAAAATGACGACAACTAACTTCATGACGTCAGTCGACACAGAAACATGACGTCACCTGATCCACAGACAGACAACTTATTTTTATATATATAGATAGATAGATAGTATGGAGATCGTTTCCGGACCCAACTTCTTTAAGCAAGGTAACTAGGGCAAGTTTATATTCTTGTTATTAAGACATCTACAAGAAGGGATTAATATATTTCAACAAAATTTGGGGGAACTCAAGAGTAGGTGTAATAGATTACCTCACATAGCCCTTATATAACCCAACCTCTATGAGGGAAAGCAGTGGGGATCCATTGAGAATACTACAGCAAAAGGTTGTCAAATCTCATCAGAACTAAACTCTTGTTGTCATATCTGCCAAAAGGCACCATCAGGTCTCAGCCCGACTTAATGTAGAGCAAGAATTAGTGCCTTATTTGTGTTTTCTGGGAGTCCAGTTGACCCAGTATTTGTGGAGACAGGTCAAGGGGTTCATTGATTTTTCGTCATCACTAAATCTACAAGAAGTGAAGGTCAAGTTCCAGCCGCACTAAATAAGTAGTAAAAGCTAGTGTTGAATATCCTTTTGGGTATTCATATGGTGATCCCTCCTCTTCAGGGTGAGGGAGCCAGAATTATATTCATCCGGACATAGGCAAGAAGTAGCAATCAAATCTCAACAAACCTTGGTAAGAAGTAAGAGCTAGTGTTCTAATTACGCCTCTCTGAGATGAGAACCTGTTTTATCCTCTATGAGGGGGGGGGGAAGCAGTGTTTCCTTTTTTCATATAAATCTGTAAGAAGAAAATACATGTCGTACTGCCTTTTTGGAATCTGTGAGGCCCAACCAGCCTTTTTGGCGAGAGGGGATCCCTAAATTTATGCCAGGCCAACATGTACCAGAACATACTGTCGGATACTCATTAAAATGGGTGAAAATCATTACATTTCAACTCGTTAAGGGATAAAACTAAGTAAATATTAGCGTGTTTTTTTTTTCCTTTGACCAAGACATGTTTCGTTATCACTATATTAAGCGTTGTTAGTGATCGCCTAACAATCTTTTTTCCTGTCGTCATGTCTGGTGATTGTTCTGCAAAATCTTTCTTACAACCAAGTTGGACTTTTATGTGGAGTGGGTTAGTTTTAATACTTCAAAATACTCTTACATGAACAATTAAAATGGCAATTTTAATTTACCCAACCTTCAGATACATAGAAATTAAATGTGGCCTTGGAAAAAAAAGAAAGACGAAAAAACAGATGGAGAAGTGACTTAATAAGTTCGCGTTTTCAGGCGGATTTGAGGGATTTGTCGAGTGAACTTTTCTTTCCTATGTCAATCACTGGTTCAACTTTTGGTGCGCAATAAAACCAGGCTACACCACCAACGTAGGCAGTCTACCCCCGTCCCCACTCACGGCACACTCACTCTCAACCTCTAGGAATACCTTTTTTCTTATACCTTCATTAATGTACTTGGAAACACAATGTAAAAACTCACCTTCTTTAAAGTCTCTGAACATAACATCTAAAGTCACATAATCAAACACAAAATTCAGCTCGCGCTTATACATTTGACAGAAACGATTGATAGGTACTAAGTCTTCAGGATCTAAAAGAGCCAAATCCTTTGCAAAAAGTATGCCGACTATTTTCTTGGGGTCCCCTTCAGCATAAACAGGAACTCTAGAATAACCTAAAAAAAAAATCGAATTTACTACAATGAACGATTGATAAGCAGAATCAAATTTATACGTTCGATAACATCTATATTATGACAAAGTTGTCAGCTTTACTCTTTTAAAATATTATCTAGTTGGCGATTATATCATGCATCATTGGAAACACCAGAGGTGTTTATATTTTTACATAACATTTCTTGAAAACTTGCTGAGAAATTTTCAAATAGAACAGATTATGCGAGCTTAGAGGCGATTTAAGCAGAGAAATACAAGAATTAAGTGACACACGAAATGTAAAAACACGCCAATAAACAAAAGGACTAGCACAAATTAGTATTTGCTATATATGAAAATTGTTTAGATTTAACCAATAGGGAATACTTCAATTTCTTCTTAGCTAAGTACAAGGTTCACTTAATATGAACGTTCCATGAAATCCTTGAGAAACTTACTAAGAAAATTCAAATTCGACGCGTACGTTCAGGATCTCGCTCAAGCAGTAGTAGAGCTCGTTTTTCGTCCTTGCCCAAAAATTTGTTGAAAAAATGCAATATATTATTTCAAATACATGCAGTTTCAAGTACTTCTTATGTGCTACTACTGCCCCTATTTTTATATTATTATCACAACTACTACTACAACTCCCACTGTTTCTATTACAACCACTAGAATAAAAAATAACGATTTTGCCTCCCATAGACTTTGTCTAATGGTCCATAATAAGCTTTTTGCTGTTGTTGTTTTTTTTTTTTTAACGTGCATAGTACAAACTAATTTACAAGTCGGAGAAATAGTTTTTGATTTTTTTTATGAAACAATTTATTTGTTTAGCCTACCTGCATTTTTAACACGAGTTTAACGGCCGAAGAAATATTTCGGGGAAAAAAGGGTTCAGACTCGTCATCCCTCTCCCTTCCCCACCCGATGACGTCATCTACGACGCCAGCTAGTAGCATTAATACCGAATAAGAAAAGCAATTTATTTTTGCATGACGTCATCGCAGATGGATTTTATGAATCACCAGATAAGATAGAAAATGATACTGAATAACGCCAGAAATGACGTCACCTAATGCATATTAATGACTGTTTCCAGTGATTTCCTTATTAGTTGATCAATATCAAGCTAGTGCAAAGCAAACAATCTATCATGTCAACTAAAGTTCTAAGCAAAACTGAAAATTTTGAGAAAGAGAAGAATTTATGGTATCGTGTAGGAAAGAGAGATACTGGTCCCAGAGTCATTGCAATTAGGCAACCAAGAGGGCCAGATGGAACGAAAGGTTTCAAAAAAGAATATTTTAAACACTACTACAAAACCCGTGATCGCAGTGATGACAGGCGCATATCTACCAGACGAGGCAAATTAGATGATTGTCAGGTCCTAGTTTCAAATGGTACCCTTCAAAATACCCTAGATTCTGACAATAATACACCTTCACATTGCGCGGTGAATTTAAATGCAATGGGTGTGGTTAAAGGCGTTAAAACGAATGGATCTCTTGGCGTTAAAACAAATGGATCTCTTGGCGTTAAAACAAATGGATCTCGTGGCGTTAAAACAAATGGATCTCTTGGCGTTAAAACAAATGGATCTCTTGGTGTTAAAACAAATGGATCTCTTGGCGTTAAAACAAATGGATCTCTTGACGTTGGTAATTGGTTGCGGGAAGGTACAAAGCTATGCTCAACGAAAGAGCCTGCTTCCAGTGCTGATCAGGAAGAGAGTGCCAGCACCTCAAATTCAAAAAAATGCACAAGAAATAGAGCAGCAAAAACGCTGAAAAATTCTGTCGAACACTCTTCTTCAGATAGTTGGTGGAGGAGCGATACAAAGCCTTGTTCAGTAGCAAAGCCTACTTCCAATGGTGAAAAAAGTGCCAGAGCTAACACTTCAAATGCAAAAAACCAAGTAAAAATAGAAGCTGTAGCAAAAAAAAGACCATATGCTGGTGCCAGATTTGAAGAGCCACCAAGTCCAAGAATTTTGCCAATGCCCCCCTTTTCTTGGATTCCTGCCAAACCAGCCTCACCCTCTCAACGGCGTGAAGTTATGGAGCATTGAAAAGTAAAGACCATCTCAACCTCAAGTCCTATAGAGTATCGTCAAACTAGAAATTGAAATTGAGTTTTATACTGGGTGTTTTACCTCAATTGGTTTTGAAATTGTACTATTGAATGTTTTATTGTTTTGTTTGTTTTTTTTTTTTTTTTTGTTGAAAAATATATCTTATCTCATCTTGAACTTGCATTCTGGATTCAAAGGTTTTAGAACGCGTTATTGTCGGAAGTTTTTGACTTGCCTATGATGCCAAGCGCCAATTACTTATAGAAAGTTTTCGGCAACACCCCAGTCAACAGTGATTTTACTCTGAATTTTGGGCTTCCAAAAACATATATAAAAAAATTGTTTTAACGTCTTATTCGTTTCCGAACAAGTCATATCTTCAAAGCGAAATTCTGTCAAATGGATTAGTTGTAATGAAATGTTTTGTTTTTTGTTTCTGTTAAAATATGTTTAACCTCCGCCTGTAAAAAGTGCAGCCAGTCCCAAGCCTGGAAAAAGAAGGAGGGTTGGGCAGAGGATTGGCGTCCCTCTCCCGTCAAAACCAATCAGTGATTAAAATACCGATGAAGAATAAAACCCCTCAGATGACGACAAACAATAATCTACAATGGACCCGAAAAGAAACGAGAGGCAGGAGTAGCAATGTTAATGTCCGAAAAGGCAGCGAAATCCCTCATCAGCTGGACTCCTGTCAACGATAGAGTAATGTTTGCGAGGTTCCAGAGAAACCACATTAAAGTGGCAGTAGCTGCCTGTTATGCACCGACGAATGATGCTGATGAGATGGTTAAAGAGCGTTTCTATATCACTCTTAACTCAGTCTCCACGGATATACCGCGTCAAGACATGGTTATATTTGCTGGAGACTTCAACACCAAAGTAAGCAACGATAGATCCTACTGCTCAGAGGTACTTGGCCCACATGGTCTTGACGACCGAAATGAAAATGGAGCCGTACTTACAGACTGTGCTTCCACAAATGATCTCCTTATTGGTGAAATACAGTTTTGTCACAAGAATATCCACAAGTGCACTTGGATCTCCCTTGACGGCAACAAAAAATCAGATCAACCACTTTCTTGTAAACAAAAAATGGCGATCGAATCTCCAAGACATAAGGACACTCAGAAGAGCTGACACTGGCTCAGACCACAGTCTTTTTGTCACTAATGTGCTCAAACTAAAGGCCCCGAAAAAGAAGACATACCCCTTGACGCCCCTATACGATTCTGATAAGCTTGCTGACCCATAAGTCAGGATAAAGTTCTTTTTGAGTCTCCACGAGAGATTTGAGGCTCTTAGACATCTTGATGAAGGAGAAGGAGACGTGGACACCATATGAAGTAGCATCAGCAACACTTTCAATGATGTTGCAAAGGAAGTGATTAGACATAAAAAGAGACACAAAACCGGTAGATCTCTGATAAAACTCCACGAAAGAAAATCCATGAAAGAAAAACTATGAAACCACATTTAGTTTCAGCAGGGTTCCATAACGATGCAGTGATGAAGCTGCAGGTGTATAGAGATAAGGACAAGCTCGTAAGAAAAGTGTGAGGTCTGAAAAAAGGACTTCCCTGAAGAACAAGGTAGCGGAAGCAATGACGGCAGCAAAAAAAGGAGATTCAAAGACGATCAACAGGATCACTAACAAGATGATCGGTGAGTGTCGAAAACTGATGTTCCTGTTATGACAAAAACGGAAGAATAGTCACAGAAGAGAAAGAGATAGAAGAGGTCTGGGCCAACCATTTCTAAAGTGCCTTAAACCGTCCAGAACCGATCAATCCCTCCAATATACCGTAGACTCTTTTGCTTATTCTTGAAATCGACACTTATCCTCCAACAGAAACTGAGATAATTTCAGCGTCAAAGAAGCTGAAGAACGGAAGAGCTCCATGCTGTGCGACAACTGGAGAGGGATCAGTTGGCTCTCTATTCCAGGAAAGCTTCTTGCCCTCATAGTTCTGCCCCGTATCCAGCCAATGATCGACAAGCATTTAAGGACCGCTCCTGTGCAGATCTCATTTTTGCATTACGAATGATGTTAGAAGAGACGAACGAGTTGAGACAGTAGCTATACCTAATTTTCATAGACTTCGAGAAAGCATTAGATTCTGTCCATTGAGATACACTCTGGAAAATTCTCAAGTACTACGGTATCCCTGACAAACTTGTAAGGCGGAAGTTTCAACTTAATACAATTAGCCGTTGCTATGACATTGCCAATATGTCCTTTTGATAACCTTTATATTCATATACTTCCTGAAATTTTCATATTAATGCTCTTAGCCTTACAAGTAGTTGCAATAGAAGAAGTAGTTAGAGTAGTAGCGCTAGTAGTAGTAAATGTAACAGTGGTAGCAGTATTAATAGCAGCGGGCACGTATTGTGTTTTGGTCAACTGATCTTCCGCTTTAAGCATTCTCTGAAAATTCCAAATCAAATCCGAAATCCATTCTTAAGATACGCCCTTTTGATAATCTGGTTACACAAAGTGCATTTAAATTAAGTTCAAATTTCCCCTCGATATTCTCTCAAATTTTTACCTTCATACACTTGCCCTTAATTGTATTAGCATCATAGTAGAAGTGGTGGTAGCAAAAGAAGTAGTAGCAGTAGTAATGTTGTATTAGTAGTAACAGTAGTAGCAGCAGCATTAATAACATCATTAGCATGTACATGCTGTCTTTTGGTCAGTTGAACAACCCCCCTAATGATAGCCCGGAAGTTTCATCTTGATACGATAGCCGTTTCAAAAAAATTGCTGTTTTGCCCTTTTGTCGCCCTTGTCACGTTAATACTAACAGCCTAAAAGTAGTTGGAATTGAAGAGTAGTTGCAGTAGTTCAGTGGCAGTAGTAGCATTAGTGGTAGTTGTAGTAGTGTTAGTAGTAGCATGCACATATTACCTTTTGGTCAGATAATAGCATCTGCATGCACTTAGTGCATTTTGATTTAGTTCAAATTCCCCTCAATGATCGGTCAAATTTTCGCCTTCATGTGCACAGCCTTAATAGTACAAGTATCATAGTAGTAGTGGTAGCAGTACGAGCAGTAATAGCGTTGCATTAGTAGTAGTAATAACAGTAGTAACAGCGGTATTAATAGCCGTTGAAGCAGGTTTTGTTACCTTTTGGTCAATTGAACACCCCTCTCATGATACCCCACAAATTTCTTGATACAGTAAACCGTTCCAAAAAAATATTGCTTATACGTCTGTATCAGCAATCTGTATGCACATAGTATGTTTTGATTTAGTTCAATTTTACCCTCAAAGTTTCCTCAGATGTTCATTTCAATATCCTCGACCTTGGTAGTACGCGCTACAGAGGCAGTAGTTTTAGCGGTAGTAGTAGCAGCAGTAGTAGCTGTAGTAGTAGTAGCGTGCAAATATTGCCTTTTTGGTTAATTGATCATTTCTCTTATCATCTACTGAAAGTTTCCAATTAATATACTCAGTCATTCCAGAATTACGCTCTCTTCGATTAGATGTGTTTTGCGAAATGAAGGGCGTGGGGGGGGCTGGTTGCCCTCCAATCACTTTTTACTCTTAAAAAGGGCGCTAAAAATTTTCAATCAAATGAGCCCCCTCAAAAGTTTATACGACCGCCGATTCCATAAAAATCTTATATGCCCCCGGGTCATACCCTTGCCCCTGGGCTCTGGGGCATTGTGTCAGCCCTGGATGCATTGTTACATGATCGTTGTACTATTTTGAACAAAATGGCTATCTCACAATTTCGATCAGATGCGTTTGAGGAAAAAAAGGCGTCGGAGTGGGGGGGTGCTAGTTGTACTCACTTTCGACTCTTAGAACGGAACTAAAACTTTCAATTTTCAATCAAATGAGCCTCCTCTAAAGTTATATAACGACCCGTCCATAAAATTCTTATATACCCCAGCGGCACAACTTACAACCCTTGCCCCCAGGCTCTGGGGGTTGTTTCAACCCCAAAGGTCTTGTTATACGATCTTTGGACTATTTTGAGCAACATTAATATCTCAAAATTTCTACCGGATACATTTGGGGAAAAGAAGATGTGGGGGGAGGGGATATTTGCCCTCTGAGCACTTTTGACTATTAAAATGGGCACTAAAACTTCTGATTTCGTCCGAATGAGCCCCTCCCAAGTTAATACGACCACGCCTTCCATGAATAATGGGCAACTGGTAAAGATTATAACCCTTGCTCTTAGGGCTGTGGAGGGGGGAGGGGTTGTGATCCACACAGCTATAATTATTGAATCTTTAAACTATGCTGAATAAAATGGCTATCTTAAAATTTTGACTGGAAGTGTTCATTGGAAGTGACTCTTACAAAGGACACTATACCTTTCAATTTTCCATCAAATGAGCTACTTTCGTGTTTCTACGACAGCTTCTTCCATGCGAAGTCTCTTGGTCAGAAGAAAAGTTATATATTTTGCCCACATAATATTTTTTATTATTGTGTTTTACTGCCTATGAAAAACCCTCCCTTTATGCTTCTTTTTAGTAACACCAGAGACTCAGCAGGTTTATCAGGATTCTGGACGCAAGAATTCGAAAACAACAGAAATCTGATAAATAGAATGATTTTGGCCTCAATAGGCGAAGCTCAGATTAACGACATCTGAAAATGTACATTAAAAGAGTTCAAAATTAGGTACAAACCTAGTTCTGCTCACAGCGCTCACCTCCCACTCTATCCCAATAAGGTGTCAACGGAACGCAGCTAAGCAAACTTCCTTCAAAATAGCAGCCATACAGAAGTAATGCTAAGTTTTGTGTTTTTCGGATAAGTGAATCCACTTTTATCTCTATTAATGTTTTCATTTAAATTTCACTGGCAACATATTCAAATTCAAACAAGCCTGACAACGGCCTAACAAAGAACTGGCTGAAAATATCACACGAGGCTCTAGACTATCTGATTTACCAAAAGCTAAAGCCGACTTTAAAAACTATCCCCAAAATATATCTTATAGTGTGAGAGATAGTCTTTAAAAATAGCCAAAGTCTACTTTCCTTATTCCGGATCCAATCATTTCTAAGGTTCCCGTAAATTGTCTCTTAATGTTCATTTAGTCACGAGCAATTCCAGGATACAATTATACAATTCAACAAATGGCCAACCAGATTTAAGGGAAAAAATCGCTTTCCACATAATCATTGTCTGAAATTTTTAAGAAAGTAGTAGAGCCAGGATAGAGCCAGTAGTAGAAATCAGTATCTCTGAAAGTGTTATTGACTAACTTATTTTTAAAGTATTAGAGAAAATTTTATCAAGAAAGTGATTGTTTATGGTAAACTTAAAGAATAAAAAGTCATTCGGGAATTACGCTGTATTTATTTAATAAAATACAGAGTCTGTATTTTAGATTGCATAAACCGTATTCCGCAGACAACATAACAGTAAAAAAAAACTGATCACACTATTTTTTCTTGTTTTTTTTTTTCAACCTTAAATAAGCCAAATCAAACGACCTGGCTCAATAGTAACTTAAAACTCTAAAAACTCGTGATTTTGATACTAATAGCTACATCAAAAGAATCGTATTCTTATGCTGATTTTAAATATATAAGTTTCATTAAATTTAGTCATCAAAAGTTACGAGCTGAGAAAACTTGCCTTTTGAAAATAGGGCGAAACACCCCTTAAACGCCATAGTATCTTAACGAAAATCACACCATCGCATTCAGCGTGTTAGAGAACCCTGCTGTAGAAGTTTCAAGCGCCTATCTACAAAATGTGGAATTTTGTATTTTTAGCCCGAAGACCGATCACAGGTGCGTGTTTTTTCGTTTTTTTTTGTCAGGGGTGATCCTATTGACCCAGCGGTCCCAGAATTTCGAGAAAGGGCTCATTCTAACGGAAATTAAAAGTTCCAGTGCCCTTTTTAAGTGACCAAAAAAATTGGAGGGCACCTAGGCCCCCTCCCATGATCATTGTTTCCCCAAAGTCACCGGATCATAATTTTGAGATAGCCATTTTTTTCAGAACAGTCGAAAAAACTAACAACTATGTCTTTGGAGATGACTTACTCCCCCACAGTCCCCGGGGGAGGGGCTGCAAGTCAAAAACTTTGACCATTATTTACATATAGAAATGGTTATAGGGAAGTGTACAGACGTTTTCAGGGGGATTTTTCCTGGTTGGTGGGAGGGGGGTCGAGGGAAGGTGATTACGTGGGGTGATCTTTCATTGGAAAATTTATCAAAGGGGAAGAGAAATTCCACGAAGGGGATGCAGAATTTTCTAGTATTCTTTAAAAAAAAAATTAATAAATATGAAAAAGTTTTTTCAACTGGATGTAAGGAGCAGCATTAGAACTTAATACGCACATGAGGTGGCTCATCTCTTCCTAAATACCTCGCTCTTTACGCTAGAGTATTGTTTGTAAATTCAACTGTTTATTCTACGAGTTTTGTGATTCAGGGGTCATTCTTAAAGGATTGGGATACAATTTAAGCTTTAGCGTAAAGAACGAGGTATTGACGAAGGGGTGAACCCTCTCATATACATAATAAAAATATACGAAAATAGAAGCTCGTTACATAAGTTAATTGGTAAGTTACGTATATTTGTTACAAATAGAAACGTTCGTAAAAAAAATAGAAGTTCTAGTTGCCTTTTAAGTAACCAAAAAATTGGAGGACAAATAGGCCTCCTACCTGACGCCTTTTTTCTCAAAATCGTCCGATCAAAACTCTGAGAAAGCCGTTTAGCCACAAAAAAAATAAATATGCAAATTTCATTTTAATTATTCAAGTGCGGAGAGCCAAAGAAAATCGAATAATCCGATGTATTATGTCAAAAACATTCAGAAATTAAATATAAAAAAAAACAAGTTTTTTCAACTGAAAGTTAGGAGCGACGTTAAAACTTAAAACGAACAGAAATTACTCCGTATATGAAAGGGGCTGTCCCCTCCTAAACGCCCCGCTCTTTACGCTGGTTTTTTATTGTTTTAAAAAGTAAAGTTGTGACAAAGGGTCATACTTGAGCATGTAAATTTTTTAATTACCGCCACCATTTCCATAGAGTATTTTTTGTTGTAATATATTATCATATATCTATTTGTGTTGCAGCTTATTATTTGGCAGCTGGTGGTCGCTAGCTATAATTATAGCCTATTTAAAAAAAATAAGTTTTTTTTACTGTCGCTCCTTACTTTTAGTTGAAAAAACTTGTTTTTTTTTTATTTAATTACTTAAAGAACTGGAACCGCTCTTTAAACGTTTATTAACCAACAGAGCTGACAATGATCGATGGTTCGAAATTGTTTACATAGCCTACCCGTTCGAAACAAGAAAACCCTTATTCATGCCCAATAAGTATATGCATAAGTTAGAGTATGTCTTCCACTCCCTCAAATATGCAGGGGAGGAGGACAGGCCTCAGACCCATCCTATAATTAAGAAAAACAAACATATCCCCTTCTTTCTTGTACACCCTCCTTCACCTTGTTTCATTATGGCACTGTTAATTTTCTTCTTCATTTTCACTTGATTAATTCTAATGTATTTGTACGGGTTTAACCCCTTTTCTGTGTATTTATAAGCATTTTTAGATACAAACAAGAAAATTGTTTGTCTGTGTGTTTTTTAACCAGAGTAGTGGCGACACACTTATGATAATTTTCTAACCTCAACCTAACTTACCTTGATGGACGATTTCAGTAATTGTTTCAAAGTCCAATATAGCACTTTCAGACAACATAAAAATATTTTCTATTTTTGTCATCACATCCGCCACAGTCTTCTTTTTCATTTCTAAAGCCCCCGCAATAATGTTTACTTCCTCTTTCTCGAGCCCGTGGTAATTCTCTGTTACCTGGAAAATCAGATAATAGAATTTAAGCTAAAGTCCACACCAGAAAAAAAGTTGTTAAAATTAAACAATAATTAATGAAGAATTAAATGCAATTAATTGGATGAAATTATGACCACAAAGGAAGTATTTTGAAAGTATTTTTAGAGTTTTTTTTGTATTAAAAAAAAATTTATTTAGTATTCGATGACAAATGTTCAGTTTTTATTCCAGACAATTCTTTTTTCATCGACTCTGAGGTAGTCTCCCATTACCTGTACTATCAGATAGCAGAATTTAGCCTGAATTCTGTACCAAGTAAATTTGTTAAAATTAAATAACAAATAAAATGCAATTGATTGGATTAAATAAAAACAGAAGTAGCAACTAATAGCTATTTTGCCTGTTTTTTTTTGTAAATAAGTCCATGAATTTATTGTTGATTTATTACGATTATTTAGTTTTATTCCAACCACAATTCTTTTTTTTTCGGAGCCTGTGGTAGTTCTCTGTTACCTGAAATATCAAGTAGCAAAATCAATCAGAAGTATCTGCCAAAAATGAAAAAAAAAAAAAATACGTCACCCGATATGTGGCAAAAAAAAAATCGGCAAAGCTGATTGATTCTCCTTTTTTTCGACACAAGTGCGGCAGAACCTGTATAAATGTATCTGAGTTTAGTTTCGGACCTTAGAAGTAACCATACCTGTGCAAAAAGTGGATGGATAGAGGGTGAATTCACCTCCAAAATAGCTCTTCGAGAAATCTTAGTATATTTAGGCCGAAAAATCAAATTCGAAAAAAAAGCAAATATGGACAGATTCTATAAAAAACGCAAGAAGCTATGGGGAAAATCTCAAAGGATATGAGAAAGAAAATAAGGGGTAATAAATATGCTTTACAACCACTAAGATCACCACAGCTATAGCCTATTGGTGTCACTATTTCCATATTTTCCAGAGAAATTGGTTCTGAGATATACAGAAATTAACTGCTACCCAAACCAAAGATGGACTGGATGCAGGAACTCAAAGGTTCAAAAATTTCACTTAAATTTTTTTTTTTTATATATATTGTAGTAGGTTAGGCAAGTAGTCTTTGTTTACATTAGAGATGTTTTTAAGCAAAGAAGACTAATTTTCTCTCATGAGAAATTTGAAAATCAATTATTAAACAAGAAGTCGTAAGAAAATATGTTCTTGCACAGAAGTAGCAAAATTCTATATTCATAACTATACAAACATTCCATTCTGATAAAATTTATGGTCAAATATTGAAGTCTGGGTTAGAATAAGGGATAATGAAGCATGTTATCACTATAGGACATAAACGACAGATGGACACGACCTCAAAACTAAGGAGTCGTAGAATAAATTTTATAGCATATCAGTAGTTTTTTTAATCATAATCATGACCTGGAAAGCACCCATAGACAGAGGGGTTAGTTCAAAAAAAGATAAGGGGACAAAATATATTTTTCAAAATGTGAGGGGGGGAATTCTGTTGTTTTTCGATTTTTCAGTGAAAACACTAAACAAAAGAGTGTTTCACTGAATAAAAGGGTATTTTGTAAGGTATACTGGGGGGAAATGATAAAAAAAAAACTTAGGGGCCAAAAAACCTGTCCCCCAATTGACGCACTTGCTCATAGCATCTCCCATAACAAATCATGTATTAATTTATGTTTACAGTTTATATTTTTATACTTAACTTCCGCTATATGTTGTACAATTCTCATGTTATACAAGAGGGGAGGGGATACTGTAGCACCCATAAGAAAAAACACATTTTACTTTTTATTCCAAGAATGATTCCACAGAAAGTGAAAAGATCCCTTTAGTGAATTGTTATCTACCATTCACTTTACCGAGGCATTTTGCTTCCAGAGGTAGGTGAAACCTGCCATGACTTGGATAAACATAAGCTGAGCATATTTAGCTCTAGGCATAAAAAATTGAACTTTATGTTCTATATACTGTAATAAAAAAAAACGCCTTGTTCAGAGAAACACTGATATTTTTCACAAAAAAAAACCGATTCCGTTGAAAAGCTTAAAAGCATGTGTTGCTCTCGCATAAAACAACGAAACTTGTTTTCGGGTACGAATACATAACTGAAAACACTTACAGCAATCAATTCTTTTAGTCTCTCTCTAGTATAGTAGGCACCTATTTCTTTTCCAAGGATGCAATCTAAGATTTTTGATATTGGAAAGGACAAGGGAAATGTCAAAAGCATGAAAAACTTCGTGATCCAAATAGTTGACCAGCCAACCGCTAGACCGTGCCTGGAGCAGATAGCCTGAAACAAAGAGATTACTTCATTCTGATGATCTAGGCTAAAACACTGTTTCAGGGGAAAGAGGCCATGGTCCAACCTCAATTTTAAATTTTAGAAACATAAGATATACTCTCACCGCCCTACACACACACACACATATATCACCGCCCTACATATATATATATATATATATATATATATATATATATATATATATATATATATATATATATATATATATATATATATATATATATATATATATATATATATATATATATATATATATATATATGTGTGTGTGTGTGTGTGTGTCCGAAATCTGGTTAATGTCCGAAATTCCTTCTTCTCTGCTTGAATTCAATTAGCTTTGCTAGTCAGCTTTTTCAGTCTTGTGCAAGCTATGATGGTAAAAGTTAAAGTTAGGTTAGATTACGATACTTTAGGGTAGGTTTAACTTGGTCATAAATATCAAAAATGAGTTACTAACCAAACCTAAGCTAATTTAACCCAACCTAACGTAACCAAACCTAATCTAGCCTGTCATCATCAAACCTTGCATTAAATTGAAAAAGTTGACTGGCAACGGTGGTTAAATCCAAGGAGAAAAAAAAGTATTTTGAACATTCACCGGTGAACGTCGACATTCACGAATTTTATATATTCTATATATATATATATATATATATATATAGTTATTATCCGTTTAATATGAGTTAAATTATTTATAACTGTAGCCATGTAACACAAAGTTACGAGATTTGCAGTTTTTGTTTTTTATTTAGAAATTAATTAAGGATTTCCAAAATAAATATAGTTATCGATATCCCATTGTTTTTAAGCATGAGGTCCTCTTGTCTTAGCAGACACTTTTCATTCCCTTGACATTCTGATTTCCTGAAATGTCGAATTTAATTACAAAAATTATGTTTGGACTTTAGTACACAAATAAAAAAGGAATTTTTCTTAGGAAACCAGTCATTTCCAGGAAACGCCAAATTTTATTGCAAAGCATTTAATTGCACAAAAACCAAAAACAGGAATTTTCTTATAGAACCAGTCATATGATTACTACAGAGGACATTATATCCATGCATGCAAACAAATTCTTTCAAGGGGGTTGAGGGCTAAAATTAGAACAAGAGCTAAGAGCTCATATGGCACTTGTGACGGGACCGGGAGAGCCAAGAGCTCTAGCAAAATTCTAAGAATCAACAGATTGATTTAAAAGGAAAATCAGAGGCGTAATGCCGGTCGGGATAATCTTCTAAATACCCTTCTAAATACCAAAATTCATCAAGATCCGATCACCCACTCGAAAGTTATAAATATCTCATTTTTTTCTAATTTTTCCTCTCCCTTCAACCCCCTAGATGGTCGAATCGGGGAAAACGACTTTATCAAGTCAATTTGTACAGCTCCCTGACACGCCTACCAATTTTTATCGTCCTAGCACGTCCAGAAGCACCAAACTCGCCAAAGTACTGAGCCCCACCCCCTAACTCCCCCAAAGAGAACGGATCCAGTACGTTTACCTCTTTCACGCATCTACGACATTTGCTTATTCTATTCACCAAGCTTCATCCCGATTCCTCCACTCTAAGCGTTTTCCAAGATTTCCGATGTCCCCTCCAACTCCCCCCCAGTGTCACCAGATATAGTCAGGACTTAAAATAAGAGCTCTGAGACACAAGGTCCTTCTAATTATCAAATTTCATTGAGATCCGATCACCCGTTCGTAAGTTAAAAATACCTCATTTTTTCTAATTTCTCAGATTTAACCCCCCCCCCCCCCCAAATCCCCCAAAGAGAGTGGATCCGTTCCGGTTATGTCAATCACGTATCTAGGACTTGTGTTTATTTTTCCCACCAAGTTTCATCCCGATCCCTTCACTCAAAGCGTTTTTCAAGATTTTAGGTCCTCCTCCCTATTCCCCCCATGTCACCGGATCCGGTCGGGATTATTTATATAAGAGCTTTGAGACACGATATCTTTCCAAACATCAAATTTCATTTAAAATCCGATCACTCATTCGTAAGTTAAAATACCTAATTTTTTCTAATTATTCAGAATAAGAACTCCCCCCACCCAGCTCCCCCAAAGAGAGCGAATCCGTTCCGGTTATGGCAATCACGTATCTAGGACTTGTGCTTATTTTTCCCACCAAGTTTCATCCCGATCCTTCCAGTCTAAGCGTTTTCCAAGATTTTAGGTCCCCCCACAAATCCCCCAATATCACCGGATCCAGTCGGGATTTAAAATGAGAGCTCTGAGGCGCGATATTTTTCCAAACATCAAATTTCATTAAGATCCGATCACCCGTTCGTAAGTTAAAAATACCTTATTTTTTCTAATTTTTCCAATTTAACCGTCCCCCCACTCCCCCCCCCCAGATGGTCGAATCGGGAAAACGACAATTTCTAGTTTAATCTGGTCTGGTTCCTGATATACTCGTTAAATTTCATCGTCCTAGTTTACCTGGAAGTGCCTAAAGTAGCAAAACCGGGACAGACAGATAGACGGACCGACAGACAGATCGACCGACAGAATTTGCGATCGCTATATGTCACTTGGTAGATACCAAGTGCCATAAAAAAGGTTTAGATAGAAAAGTATCATTTTTTGTAAAATTTGGCAGTTTTTGTTTAGTTTTGGACATTGTCTAATGGGAGGTTAACCTGTCCCGCAGCCCTCACCTGCCGATGCCATGGCATACAGTGGCATTTGCTTCAAAAACAAATTACGAACCGACTTTGACGATTGAATAAATATGAATTTTAAAAGATATTTCTTAAATAAGAAGAAGTAAAAAAAAAAATACAAAGTTCATTTAAAACTACGCGAAAAAGCGTCAACCCTTCTAGGAAGGTTCCTTTCCATGCGAATTCTTCGAGCACAATTTTCTTGAAATTAATTACATCAATCACTCATGTTAGCTTAGCTGTTTGAAAATATTGAATAAGTTTTTTTCACTTTATCTTCAAAAGTTATATGCATGATTTCAAAGCAGTTAAATAGATGAAAAGGTCATCTTCCTAAAAAGAATTAATTATCATTATAGAAGGAAGAACTAGCATACGTAGTAGTCTAAAGAACCCTGATTTGTGACCGAGACCAACACTACAAATAAACACGCATCCGTGATCTGCCTTCAGGCAAAAAATACAAAATTCCGCATTTTTGTAGATAGGAGCTTGAAACTTCTACAATAGGGTTCTCTGATCCGCTGAATCTGATGGTGTGATTTTCGTCAAGATTCTATGACTTTTAGGGGATGTTTCCCCCTATTTTTTAAAATAAGGCAAATTTTCTCAGGCTCGTAACTTTCGATGGGTAAGGCTAAACTTGATGAATATGTAAAATCAGCATTAAAATGCTATTCTTTTGATGTAGCTATTGGTATCCAAATGCCATTTTTTAGTTTTGGTTACTATTGAGCTGGGTCGCTCCTTACTACAATTCGTTACCACGAACTGTTTGACAATTACTAATAAATTCGATTTGTCATGTTTTAGTCATGTCGGGTTCCAGAACATTTCCCAAATTATGTGGAGGCACTTCATTTGATAAACTGGAGCATTGAAGCTTATGATTTTAATGATTTATACAAAAATTATGTTTTCTTTTTGGAACCTTTCGATAAAATATTAAATGCCGGTTTCAAAGAAATCTTCTTTTTTATGTTTTTACTTAATTCTTTTTGCACTTGACTGACCAAAGTTAACTTTTAGCAGAAAAGCACGATGCTTGATGGTTATTCAATCATTATTCAAGTTTATCATCACTTATAAAAACGAAGAAGAACTTTTTATGATCACAGAACTGCTTTTCAAATTGATTAAGAATAAATTAAAACTTTATTGTAAATTATTACTAAACATATACAGTGAAACCAGAAACTCTCGATACCTGGCCAAATTAGATCCATTGGGCTGGTCTGGGAGGGTTTTCCTTTTTTTCATTGGGCTAGGTTATAAAATTTTTTACCCAATTAGGGATTTTTTTTTAAATTTCATTATTGCTCGCCCAATAGGAGAAACGAGCTTAATCTGGCATCACTAACCCAGTGTCGAACCAGATCAAATTTCGCGAATTCCACCAGCAATATTGCGATCGAAAAAGCCTGATTTAGCAGAAAAACTCATCAAACTTAGTATTACAAAAAAGAAACAAATTTCAAATAGGACCTTCCTGCAGTAATTTTCTCTTTTTTACAAGAACGATTTATCATGGTATTTGAGGCTGTGGACAAAACTGAGTAACAATCGGATGGCGGGAACTGTCTCATAGGGAACTCTCAATAAGATACATTTTTATACTTTTTAATATTTATATTTTTATAAGATATATTTTTATACATAAAAGAATAAGATGATAAGATATAAAAGAGATTGTTGTTTTTTCTATGAAATAATTTTTATTGCATTATTGAATAGTAATTAAGGGCCACATACCTGTGGAATAATTTCACCAAAAATGACAATACCAAGGGTAGACCCAATGACGGCAACAAGACCCGAAGTTAGACCATCCAAGAAAATTGTCAACGTAGAGTTAACCAAAACATTTCCAAGAAGTAACGTACAAAGTAAATAATTTCCATGGTTTCTAACAGGCATAATTGCATTTGCATATTTTTTATCCATTTTTGTACCAGTATTCATCAGAATCTTAAGCTCTGTTTGATCTAGCGACATCAATCCAAGGTTTAGACCCGAAAATAGTCCAGACATTATAAGAAGCAGGGTAATTAGTAGTATCGAAACCCAAAGTGGGATAGCTGTCTCGTAAGTATATATCAAAAGTCCTGGGGCTCGGCCTTGATGGATCCAGGTTTCAACTCCGTTCACCCTTCTTAAGGTACAAATACTGAAAGCCTTTGGCTCTCCTTCGGGAGCATTGTCGGAAGCCAAAGGAAGCCTAACTCTGATTTTGGCTTCGTTGGGGCTCAACCCGTCACTGGAAAACTGAAAAAAAAGCTTATTCAATACAAGTTTGTTATTCGATCTATATATGAAACAACAGAAACTCCTGTTTGTAAGAACAGATGTACTGGTACTATCTTCCACCGTATAAACGATGGGTAGCTTTCCTTCTCCCAAAACCTCAAAAAACTGTGGAACGAAGGGGATAATTTAGACAAAATAAGGACTTCTTTTCTTTAAAATTCAAATGGTTTTGTCGTAGCTCCGATGCTTTAAAATCCCATCATAAATAAACAATGGCTCATAAGCAACAATGCATTTTCGGTCTCTTCGTAGTCATATAAACTGTGTCTTATGAGTTATCACAACCAAGTTGTACTGGTTTGAATGTTCCAACAACTTTGTACATTTGGATTTCATCGAGATAAAAACCAAGAGTACAAAACAGATAGAGCGTTCAAACTATATACAGCTTGGTTCTGGCAGTCCATAAGATGAAATGTTAGAAGGCACAGTATTACAAGACAACGAAAAAACCGACAATTGCAACTTAAAAGGAATAAAGTAAAAAGAGCTTAGCCAGCTATATTCTCTCATGAGATCCTATGATTAAAATTATACCGATAATTTGCAAAAGTATGTACTGAAAGTGCCTCAAATATACTAAGCTTCTACTCTATCTATTGTAGAATAGAATATACAATCAGACTTCTACTATACAATCAGATAGAAAGAAAATACAACTTACTTTAATAGTGATAAGACTCCAAAACACACAATAGAAGAAAGCTTCCTAGCTATTTATTAGTTGTACTAGCACTTCGTAAAAAAAACAATACATGAATCTACAGATGGTAATTTTTCCAATCCCCTGTTTGCGGATATGCCTAATACTTATGTTTGACTAGGTCATCTGTGAAAGCAGACAAATTATTATTGAATAAATACAGGCTAATACATTTTATGATGCTTTCAAATTCAATTATGTAGGTACAACGGCTACATAAACCTATACCTCTGAAACGATAGGTAAAGCAAACTTGGCTACTATTTTCTAAACCAATAAAGCATTTACTGTTCTACTCGGAACACATATAGTGTATTCCACTTAATAAGTGTATTCCACTTAATCGGAATAGATGCGAATCAGTGGGATTTTATATGAACAATGACTTCACTGAAAATGGGACCTCAAGATAATGGTTTTTGTAACTAATAATTAGCTGAATAGTTCTCCCTGAAATTGGGTCTTGGGTACCCAGGCTGGTGCTCTTTGGGATCTAAAATTGGGGGTAGCAGTTTGCAACCATCGGGACCCAAAGGCATCTAAAGTCCAGAATTAGTCTATTTCAAGGACTGCGAGTATCTTTAGGAGCGAATGCGCCACCGTGCGGCGATATGACCTATGGAACTGAGAGGCTAAATAGAGAACATTCCGATAATTCTGAATCACTTAGTTAACTCAGAATTTCCACACTAGGCTATTTCAATTTAGTACCTTTTGGGCTAAAATTAATGTTTTACGCCAGAAAACAGCAGAAAAAGCCACTTTGCTGTGGCGCGATCTCTTTTGTTGCTTAAAAAGGGCACTATAATTTTCAATTTTGGCTCGAAAAAGCCTTGTCCCAGCATTCTCAGTAATTTAATCAAAATCACTCCCTTTTTTAGGATTGTTTTCCCCCTTTTCTAAAACTGTTTAAATTTTATCAAGGAAAATAACTTCATACTTAAATTCTTTATGTATACGTTCTAATCAAAATTAATTTTTATGGGCTATCAGCTAAAACTAGTATGTCACTCAGTACTTATAGTTGGTTGTCTAAAGACTATTAAACAACAAGCGCAAATTTCGAATGAATTTTGAAATGCGTACATTGAAGAATGAAATTTAAGGATATCTTTGTCCAATAAGTTCAGTCTAACAGGTCAAACTCAAGCTATCCTAGTGACGCACAGAGCCCCGACTGCAAATCCCTGCCACATTTAATCCTTGGGTCACTTAGGGGTTTTTTTTAATAATTTTTTGTGTTTTTTTACGGAAAAGGCTAGCAAAGGAAAAACGCAAAACCGTGATTTGAAATATTTTATTCAAAACGGGCGAGTTGAAATATTCCAACAAAATCGGCGACCCGTTATGGTGCAGGAACGGACATCAAAAGATGGATAGATCTTGACGGATCATGCAAAATAGCCATGTTGGCGTCAGAACGCAGCAGTGAGAACCAAGAGTAACTGAAGTCTGACGGATATGGAAGGCACAATTGTAGCACTTCCGTCATAAAGGTCCAATCAAGCATGGATACCCGACACCATAACCGTAGCTATCGACCAGCTTTGCCAGTCCACCCAGTAATTAGGCTAACGACAGGGGACTGTTCCCTATCCCCCTCGAGTTGATGACACTAGCTTAACTAAGAAAGACTTAACTATGTGCCTAGTCCTTATTTACCACCGATCATGGTTAGGATCCGACATTCTTTTTTGGTAAATGTGGTGAAGAGAAAAAGTTAGTTACCACTTTTACTCTAACAGACCGCGCATCAGTGTAAGGCTTCAGAACACTTAACTAGGACACCAAATGAAATTCCTGACTAAGTTCGGCTGAGGTCTGGCAATTGTTGGTAGATATCCTGATAAGTTTGATTTATCGCCCTCTCTCATCCATAGAAACTGCACTGACATTTATCAGTATCAATTGTATTGGTACCGATTTTGATAATGGGATTATTTTTTGACAGCTAACTTGACAGTACAAATTACCTTGAGAGTATTTTGCATTATATTGTTGGATCTTATTTCATCTAAATTTAGATAATAAATATAACTTATTAATTATTACTGACTTTTGCCAACTTTTGCGAATTTCTAATCCATCTGAAGCGTCATTGTACCTGCTGGGAGTGGGTATCCCATAAACTACAGAGAATAGGTTGCGGAAATCTACGCAGCCCTTTCTTAACAGCTTAAACTGGTATAAATCCAACATTTTCAAGAAATCTTTCATGATAAGTGAATACGAATAAACTTCAATATCAGTCATGAACTTTGTCGAAACGGCCTTACGCCATGAAAATAGCATACCAAAAAATATTGTTGTGAACACAACAGCAGGTTTTTTTTTTAAGGACCTGGTCTTTGACAAAAAAAAAGTGCGTATAAATGAGATCACGAAGCAGTTTAAATGATAATTTCGTATACAAACTAAAAGGGTCCAAATTACAAGGAAGATACTGCTTTCTCACATCGATGAGAATCTTAATATTTTGGTATTCATCCCAGACTATCAAAATTCGTTTTACGGTCTAGAAAGAATAAAAAATTTCAAGAATCTCCCAGAACATGATAAGTTCCTTGTCACTGACAGTCAACGAGGGTATTAATCAAACAATCTGCCTTACAAGCCAGCGTCATGAGTCTTTCAAGATAGTCACTCAGTCCTGGATTGCAAGGTGAGAGGGTGAAGTTTTAAGTTTTTCTTATGGCCTTCCAAAGGGATACTGCCAGTTGGATATTGAGGCTTTAATGCGTCCTTTCACATCTTATTAGTTTTTTAGTCAATAAAAGACAAAATCAACTTTACGGGCTATTTACATTTGCCTGGAACATTGCTTACCTTAAAACTATTCAAATTCCCGTTTATGTTCCAAGATAACATTTTTTAATGGAACTTTGTATCGGTTAACAAATAAGTGACAGAAAAGCCCATTTATTTTGCCGGTTTATTGCGAATTCTTCTCATATGTCAAAACTATGACAATGGTTGTCAATCAAAGTCTGTCAAGTAAAACTAAAGTCCTTCACTTTAATGATTCACTGTCCTTCAATACGGTCATTTAAAGAACGATATGAACATGATCCAGGAATATCCTCGCATGAATCAGAATTTTATAAATTTAATCCCAAACTTATTACATCAACTTTAAAGGAGTTTATTTTGGTATTAAAAAACAGGCTGGTACCACAAATTCGCAAACAATTTACACAAATTCATTTAAAATTTAAGGGGTTAAACTACGCGCGATTTTATTGCATTATCCTGATGCTCTATTTGGTGGCTTAGTTTTTCAAAATAAGCTATTTTATATGGTTTGAGCGGTCGGTTGAAAACTATGGTTTCGACTAGAATTAAATACGCTTAAAATTCAGAATCAATAGAATAGACACAGCATTTAGATATAAAAAGTGCAAAAAGAAAAAAATCATACTTTAACAGGGTGCACCGGAAATATGACATCACCATCACATATTTCACCCCGATCTTTCAAACCATTAACAAATCTGATTTGCGAGTCCTCGGAGAAATTTTCTCCATATAGTCGTATAACAGCGTCAGTGTCAGCTAAAATAATTGAAGACCCATTTGCATCAAATTCCACACCTTTGTCAACCTGAAATTATAGTTATGTGATTAGAAAAAAAGGGCATCCACATGAACACACAAGTCCAATCCTTAAGATGGAAAAATAATTTTTCTTGTGAAAGAGACAGCGGTAAAAATAAACATAATATGCATTTTTAGGCCATTATTCTTGTGTTTCCGAGGAATGCTCCTATGCTTCCCCACCCCATATGCAGACATGGAGTATTTATGTCCTTTAAAAATACGACAGAACTTTAAAGAACAAGGCGATTTACATCCGTTGAAAAGAAAGGCAATGCAAAAATTTCGACTGAGACCTCTGCTCAGTCATCTTCAGAACAAGAAGAAGAGTAAAAAGTATCTAAAAGTCCAAGATACAAGATAAAAATACACACCTGAAAAAAATGGACAACTAACGTCTCACTTGAATGGTAAAAAAGTTACTGATTAGAGAAACCCGATGGAACGACTTTGGATAGAAGACCAAACCAATCACTTGAGAATCTAATTTTGTATTAGGTTTTTAAAAAAGTAATCCATCTCTAGAATTTGAAGTATCTGAATTTTTACTAGGATCCAAAATATGACTAAGTGGAAAATACAAAGGGTCAGAATTAATCAGAGCATTGTAAATCGGGCTAAGGAGGTTTTCTGTCCAGTTTCGTAAAAATATCATATATTGCTATCAATAAATAAATGAAACTCAAAACGGACGTTCGTTTTGAGTTTCATTTATTTATTGATAGCAATATGTGATATTTTTACACTTGGAAGATTATTTTGCATTATTTTTGCTGATTTTTTTCTTGGGAGGGCAGTATTATTTATTTTTGATACGCAGTCACACATATTGATCACAGATGTCATAACCTGCAGTTAAAGCGAAGGTTTCACTGGAATGTTTCCCGCATCAGCTCCTTGAACGAAAAGATATGTTTCGAAGTGTTTCATATGTTCATCTATAGGCACACCCCCCTCTTCCCAGTTTCCAACCGCACCTACACAAACAGCACATTGTACCTGGTCACTGGGGCAAACAAAAAGGAATCCAGCTTTTGCAAGTTCTCTGATATCAATGAAATCCTTTGACCACCTTCCATTAAACGTCCTTTGTCTAACACCCTCTCATTTAAGAGCACTACCCTCTTCTTGTGACAGTAAAGGTAGGGAGGTATACTTCGGTGCTTGCAGACGAAAATTAATATATTTTTGACCATAGATTCTGGATCCCATGTGTCACTAGCTTCTTCTTGTGATAGTAAAGATCGGGAGGTATACCTTGGTGGTTGCAGACGAAAATTAATATAATTTTGACAATGGGTTCTTAATCCCATGTGTCACTCACAAATGTCATAGCCTCCAGTTAAAGCGGCAGATTTCACTGGAGTATGTCCCACATCAACACCTTGAACCAAAGAACATGTTTCAACGTGCCTTCTATGTTCATCTATAGGCACATCGCCCTCTTCACAGTTTCTAATCACACCTGCACAAAAAGCACACTGAACCTGGTAACTCTGACCAACAAAAAAGAATCCAGCTTTTGCAAGTTCTTTGGCATCGATGAAATTCTTTGACCTCATTCCATTAAATGTCCTAGGTTCAAGACCCTCTCGTTTAAAAGCCATGCGTTTTTTCCTGGCCATGATTTTTAGGATGATGCATTTTACAAGAGAGAGTGTGAGAGACAAAAACACTTACAAACATACAGAATCAAACATACAAAAGCAGACACAAAGACAAGCAAACACCCACTCACACACATATACATGTACAGAGAGAGGGATACCAGCGATATACATATATATATATATATATATATATATATATATATATATATATATATATATATATATATATATATATATATATATATATATATATATATATATATATATATATATATATATATATATATATATATATCTGAAATCCTGACTGACATTAGAAAAAAAATTAATTACCACTTCCACTCTCAAGCCATAA
The DNA here is from genome assembly GCF_032884065.1 of Artemia franciscana. Classification (NCBI taxonomy): domain Eukaryota; kingdom Metazoa; phylum Arthropoda; class Branchiopoda; order Anostraca; family Artemiidae; genus Artemia; species Artemia franciscana. The sequence continues at coordinate 19,465,914 of NC_088865.1, read as the reverse complement.
ACAACTGCTGGTTCAGTGTCAGGTATAGGGTCCTCAGGATCAATTTGCGGCAGAGCTAAATCACCCTCGTCTTCTAAATTATCTGAAGGAGCTGCACGTAGAGTAACTTGCTTAGACAATCGACTTTCTTCAGTTCTTTTCTTCCTAGTAAAAAATAATTTATTTTCCTACGTACGCTGGTATATTTCCCACTCTAGTAGTCAAAGATTATATATACTAAAAGGTACAGGTGCCTAATTCTTAATAGTGTATAAATAAAAATAATAAACACTAGAAGCACAGTCAAAGTTTTAGAAACTATTTTGTCGAAATTTGACACGTAAGGATATTTTGCAAATTGCAACGTCTTTAATATAAGAGATAAATAAACATAAAAGGTCAAATTTGGTAATATTTATTTTTATTCGCAACTGTTTTATCTGAAAAGTGGGTTTATTTTGTTGAATGCGAGGTCTACTTTGTTTTTAACCTGTTGACACGTTTTCTTCTTTTATTTTTTTATTTTTTTTTTGAAGAAATTCCTTATATCATCATTATTTAGAGGCATGATAATAAACAGGCAGAATATACAAAAAAAGAAAGAAAAATACTGAAAAGTGATACTACAGATGGCAGGATTTTTTTTTACTCTGCCTAGCATACCACCTAATTATACGTAACCTTCGCTTCTAGTCCTCGAAATCAACCTTCGAAATCAAACTTTCCTTCAAAATACATACTACATACGCTAGAATTAATTAGATAAATCAGTAATGCCTTAACTAAAGGTGGCTCATTATAGTTCTTTCAAAGATGCATTTAAGAGTCGTTCTACGGCAAAACAAGTCTACATCTTTGTGCTCATGGTACCTGCAATGACGTTAGAGAAGACCCTTGCTATATCTTCAGAATTAAACAAAAAAAAATGGATTGTTTCAAGTGAACATTGCATCATTTAATAATTACAGAAAAAACCTTTTACATTTACGGTGAACTTGGGCTTTTTAGACTCAGCACCCGCTTAACTTGATAGAGGAGACATGAAAGTTTTGAACTCAAAATTTTTTTTCCTCTAATTCAGTTGAAATTAAAAAAAAAATAGTCTTCAGTGTGGGAATATCATAAATATAAGGCAATAACCAGTAAAAGACAAAAAACTTTCGGCTGCGTGCTATAGTTTTTGCCCTACCTCTTTCCCCGGAATTATTAGTTAAGTTGGTTTTACACTACATGCTATATCATATTGAGATTCCGGTCGCGTGGCCAATCCTGCTTCCCAGTTGGCAGGCCAAAGCCAGAGCCAAAGTTAAATATTGCTAAACCCTCGTTGGATTTTGGTTTGAATATCTGAGACATCATTTTCGCATAACTTTTGTGTTTTTATAACTAGAGGTTAATACTAAGCCGTGTTTGGATTACCCAATGTTGGAGGCTATGCTATATTATAGTTTGGGTATAATTGGACTTCATTTTTGCTTTTCAGGATAATTTCAGGTCCCTTATCAAAAGGTTTTTTGACAGTCGGGCAGAAATTTTAATACGGCATAGTTTCTAGTCTAAAAGTAACTTAAAGAAAAAAAGAATCTGAAAATTTTTCCTGGGTGGTATAAGTGGAAATCAAGATTTTCAGAATTGGGAATTTTCTGTTGCAACGAAAAGGTTTTGAAAGAAAATTGTGACGGGGGCAATTACTATATTTGGGAAAATCATTTAATTGCAGACCAAATAGTCTATTTATCTTTCAGCTAGCAAATCAATGATTTAAAAATTTACTGGTGTTTTACAATTTAGAAAATAGTTAAATAAGGCTAAGGGAGCTATCAAGAATGGGCCCACAGCCTACTTCTACTAAATTGCTGTTTTCCCTTATACATTTGATTGGAACTGTGCCTTTTTCCCTACGTTGTTAATGTTATGACAAATAAAAACGCACTATTCACAAGACACATCCTTTCAAGTTTAGCGTAAATGAGGCTTTAGCCTTTTAGGGGGGGGGGGAATCAATAGACCCTCTTTTCTTTATGGTAATATTCGTTTGTTCAAACCTTCAAAAATTTTCAGGAATCGATAGTTGAACTAATTTCAGGAATTTTTGTTAACTTAGTCCAACAACCTTCTTTATCATATAGCAGCAAGTCTGAAGATTCATTGCCTAAATAACGGGCAGATATTGTACGGTACAAAAACAATGGGTTCTTTTTTTACGCTGATTTCATATAGACTATGTCTACTTTTGCTACAAGCGGGGCTCTTTGCGCAAGATTTCCTGATGCTATATACAATGTGGATGAACCTTACATTGTATAAAAAAACATAATGCACTTCAAGAAGGATATGCCATAAATAATTGAATTTTGTATTTCCGACTTTTCAAAGCGAACGGTGATAACATCCCCCTCTAGGTTCCGCATATTCCTTTGGGGAGTTTTAGAGAGGTAGGATGTAAATTCTATTTTCAAGGCTATATTTAAACATAAAATAACGATGATGTTTTTATATTATCATCTAATTTTGGCCAATTTCGGGTTGTCACTTCTATTTTATATATTAAAAAAAAAAGCTAAACGAGCAAAAATTAATTTAAAAACCAATTTTTTCAAAACTTTGAACGAACTAAAATTATTGCTTCGTAGCACATCCAGTATGTACTTCATATATCTTTATGTATTTTTATATTTTAATAGGCTTTTCCTCAAGGATTTTTCTGCTCTTAAAAATTACAATCATGTCTTTTTGTTTTGTTTTTTTGCGTGGGTTTGCAATTTCAGTAAATCGGTAGTTTTAAAAATCCTACAAATACAGGGAAATATCATGAGTGTTTATTTCATCTCGTTCTAGTGGTATATGTTGCATGTGTTGTGAGGCGATAACTTCTGTCCGTTTTAAGTTTCAACTTCACTCTTTACCTTTATCAGTTACACTTTTTTTTAAACATTCAAGGTTACCCCCTTAGGGACAACCTAGTAAAGAACCTAACCTAGCTCATAGTAACCGAAAATTTACAAACATGTTTTGAAATGATATTCAAGGGTTTGGAAGAATAGGAAGATAAGTCTGCAAACCAAAATTAGAATATTGGAAGCTAGAGTGATGACAGTGGTCAAATATGGCTCTGAAGCATGGGCGCTCCGAAAGGCAGAATTTACTACTAGATGTTTTCCAGAGAAATTGCCTACGGATTGTTCTGGGTACCCGGCTGACTGACCGTATTTCAAACAGTAGGTTCTACGAAAAATCTGGTTCAATCCCGCTTTCTAGGGCTATTATGAAAGAAAGGTTGAGAGGGCTAGGCCACGTTCTGCGGATGAAGGATGACAGATTGTCGAAGATTGTCCTGTTTGGCCAACCGTCTGGGGCTACACGGAAAGCAGGTCGTCCTCGTCTGGGGTAGGAGGATGTCATAAATAAAGATTTAAAAGAAATTATAACTTCCTGGGACGGTGTAAAGAGGGAGGCCTTGAATAGATTAGGTTGGGGGAGAAGCGTGCGTAGCTGTATTGGCCTCAGGCGGCTTGGTGCTGCAGTGAGTTATTAGTAGTAGTAGTAGTAGTTATGAAATGTAACCATAGGCAAATAAATATACAGATCAGTAGCCTCCGTATTTATCTTGTGCTAAAAGTATGCATATAATAAGCCTATGAATTAGCTGTAAGGATACATTATAAGTAATAATTCCCATTATAAAGCTAATTCAGCTCTGTCTAGCCCATCTAGATTTCACCGATCATACAGCATAGGTGAAGTCCTTTTAAATAAATACTGTACTCTAATTAAATACTTTAGTCTAATTAATAAATACTCTTAAATTATTATGGTGAATTGCTACGTATGATCTAACCAAATTATTTGAGCCAACAAAATGCCATCCACCAGCTTCTCAAGGAATATTACCAAAAATTTCCCCAAAAATGAATCATTATCCATAGGTTATGTAAGCTGTTGTTATAAGAAACAGTTTCCTTGAACTGTGTAATTAACAATATTGCAAAATAACAATCCAGAATACAAAGAAAAGATAAATTATTTTTATTTGCAAATCATTCAAGCGGTTTGTTCATGGCTCGTAAATTAATTAAACTAATTTATTGTTTTATATGCCCTGGTAAACTGAAGGCAATTTTTCTGTCAAATTTCCTAATCAACACATTAACAATAAAAACTATGATGCAAATGTTCGTGAACAGCAATCATAAAAATATAAATGCTACGTCAACTGCAAAGAAGAATTGTTTTTGCAAATTCTGAAGGTTCTCTTAGGCGTCAGGCCTAAGGTTCTTGTGGATCTAGGTGCCCCCTCCCCCCAGAAAAATCCTTACGCATACAAACCCCTGCGGAAAGTTCTCCCCTGGATGATTTCGGATGTTCATTAGAAGGGGAACTGAAATTTCAACTCATTTGTTCAAGTCTGAGGCAAATGCAATAGCGTTTCCTATGGTAAAGAGCCGCAGGGGTTCAGTGTATTATTATTTTTCTCCCTAGAGGCACTACATATGGAAAGGGTGGTCGTAAAAACTTCGGAAGGAGGCTTCTTCGATGACAAATTAAGAGTTCCGATGCCTTTTTAAGAGCGAAAAATGATCGGAGGGCAACAAGCCCCTGTCCTTAAACTGTTTTTGGACTGGTCTTTTAGCAACACATTAAGACATTTTGAGGCATCTATTTTTGTACCTTTTCGGTGGCTGCTCAATTTTGCGTGCGGGGGAACTTTCCACGGGTGGATTATCCAGAGGGTGGGGGATTTTACACAAGGGGGGAGGATTTTCCAGTGTGGGGGAAACGCCGGCTACCAGTTCTTGTACTCAAGACCTCTTGTAAACTACTGCAGTCTTGCGCTGTGCGATAAACTGCTGAGAAAAATCCATCAGCAAAACCAAACCGCGAACGGCACGTTTATAAAACGACAGCAATAAATATTGTTGTTAATGTTTCGACTCGTACTTCAAACGGTAAAAGAACGTTATAAATACTACAAACAGTTGTAGCCGACATGTCCATTTGGTTTTGAAAAGCCCATTTTCTAAGTGTCAATTGATTAGAATCGATGCTTACTGCGCTCTGTTCGAGTCGTAGCTGAGGCTAAATGCTCTGGAAATATTTGTTAGGGAAGATATTCAACTATCCCCAAAGCATTCTTGCAATGAACAACATGCTAGAAAACCTTTCAGTTTTAAAATCAGATAGTAGGTATAATTGTACTAAACAGAATAATTGGCGATCACTTGTGTTAATAGGGAACCACTCGTGTTAATACCTTAATTCTAATTCTTTATGTGCCTTCTATGTGTGCATTTTTGTTTTTATCATTGTTATGTTATTTTGTTGTTATTATTATGTTCTTTTTTTTGCTATTATTATGTGTGTCATTGTCATGTGTTATAATTCTGTGGGGAAACATTTTTTTTACCATAGCCCAAAGAAGCTTTCGTTTTTGCATTATCTGTCTATCATGATCAGCTAACGAAAGAAAGCAAAACAAGAGCCGAGAGCTCATATGGCACTTGTGACGAGGTCGGAAGAGCCAATAGCTTCTTCTCGCTAAGTTTCATTACGATCTCTCCATTCTAAGCGTTTTCCAAGATTTCCGGTTTCCTCCTCCAACTCCCCCCAATGTCACCGGATCCAGTCGAGATTTAAAATAAGGGCTCTAAGACACGAGATCCTTCTAAATATTAAATTTCGTTTAGATCCGATAACCTGTTCGTAAGTTAAAAATATCTCATTTTTTCTAATTTTTCCGAATTAACCGTCCTTCCACTCCCCCCAGATGGTCAAACCGGGGAAGCGACTATTTCTAACTTAATCTGGTCGGGTCCCTGATATGCCTGCCAGCTTTCTCCATCCTCCCAATGAAAATGGATCCGGTCGGGATCTAAAATAAGAGGTCCGAGTTACGAGGTCCTTCTATATATCAAATTTCATTAAGACCCGATCACTCGTTCGTAAGTTGAAAATATACCTCATTCTTTCTAGTTTTTCCGAATTACACCCCCCCCCCCACACCAATTCTCCCAAAGAGAGCGGATCCGTTCCGGTTATGTCAATCACGTATCTAGGTTTTGTGTTTATTTTTGACATCAAGTTTCATTCTGATCCCTGCACTCTAAGCGTTTTCCAAGATTTCAGGTTTCCCTCTCCAACTCCCACAAGTGTCACCGAATCCGGTGGGGATTTATAATATGAGCTCTGAGACACGATATCCTTCTAAATATCAAATTTCATTAAGATCCGATCACCCGTTTGTAAGTTTTAAATACTTCATTTTCTGTAATTTTTCCGAATTAACTGTCCCCCACTCCCCCCCCAGATGGTTGAATCGGGGAAAGGACTATTTCTAATTTAATCTGGTTTGGTCCCTGATACGTCTGCAATTTTCATCATCCTAGATTATCTGGAGGTACCTAAACTAGCGAAAACGGGACAGACCGACAGAATTTGCGATCGCTATATGTCACTTGGTAAATACCAAGTGTCTGATATCACCAAGTTCGGCTTTTCAAGTTCGCCTAAAATAAAGTATTATGCTCGCTCTGCTAGAGAGTCGGTCGGAAAGAGGTCTTAAATTATTTATCTAGCTTCATTCAGAGACAATCGGAATCTGAAGGAGACGCTCTCTGAAGAAGGGACCCAGCTCAATAGTAACCAAAACTCTAAAAAATGGAATTTTGATACTAATAGTCACATCAAAAGAATCGCATTTTAATGCTGATTTTAAATATATAAGTTTCATCAAGATTAGTCTTACTCGTCGAAAGTTACGAGCCTGAGAAAATTTGCCTCATTTTAGAAAATAGGGGAAATACCCCCTAAAAGTCATACGATCTTAACGAAAATCACACCATCAGGTTCAGCGTATCAGAGAACCTTACTGTAGAAGTTTCAAGCCCCTATCTACAAAAATGTGGAATTTCGCATTTTTTGCCAGAAGACTTTTCCCAGGGGTGATCATATCGACTCAGTAGTCCTAGAATGTCGCGAAAGGGCTCATTCTAACGGAAATTAAAAGTTCTAGTGCCCTTTTTAAGTGACCAAAAAAAATGGAGGGCACCTATGCCCCCTCCAAATCTCATTTTTCCCCCAAAGTCACCGGATTAAAATTCTGAGATAGCCATTTCATTCACCATTGTCGAAAAACCTAATAACTATGTCTTTGGGGACGACTTAATCCCCCGCAGTCCCCGTGGGAGGGGCTGCAAGTTACAAACTTTGACCTGTGTTTACATATAGTAATGGTTACTGGGAAGTGTACAGACGTTTTCAGGGGGATTTTTTGGTTTGGGAGGAGAGTTGAGGGGGGGTTACTTGGGAGGATCTTTCCATGGAGGAACTTCTCGCGGGGGAAGACTTTCATTGAAGGGGGCACAGGATTTTCTAGCATTATTTAAAAAAACAATGAAAAAATAAATATGAAAAGTGTTTTCTACTGAAAGTGAGAAGCCGCATTAAAACTTAAAACAAACAGAAAGAATTACGCATATGAGGGGTTTACCTCCTCGTAATACCTCGCTCTTTACGCTAAAGCATTTTTAGTAATTTAACTATTTATTCTACGGTCTTTGTGATTCAGGGGTCATTCTTAAGGAATTGGGACAAAATTTAAGCTTTAGTGTAAAGAGCGAGGTATCGACGAGGGGTGAGCCCCCTCATATACGCAATAAAACATACGAATATAGAAGTTAGCTACGTAAGTTAATTCGTAAGTTACGTATATTTTTTACTAATGAAAACGTTCGTAAAAAATTTAAAGTTATAGTTGGCCTTTTAAGTAATCAAAAAATTGGAGTGCAACTAGGCCTCCTCTCTCGCTCCTTTTTTTTAATTGATTGTATTGACAAAATGGAATAGTCATTGTTTAAATTTAAACCTTGAGATTGAGTGTTTTACATGGTTAAAAGGGAACCCTGAAACAAGGTCACGGTCCTGAATGCTAATTAAACAAAAAAAAACTAGTTTTTTAACTGAAAGTAAGGAGCGACATTAAAACTTAAAACGAAGAGAAATTACTCCGTATATGAAATGGGTTGTCCCCTCCGCAATCCCTCGCTCTTTACTCTAAAGTTTTTAATTGTTTTAAAAAGTAGAATTGTGGCAGAGTCAAACTTGAGCGTTTAAGATCCTTTAAAACGAATAAGATCCTTTTTATTAGAGGATTTCATATTTAATTCTGAACACTTCTATATACCGAACCTTTCTACAGATATGCCTATGCATTATGAATAGACATGTTTCAAATAAATGAGTTTGATAGCCAACGATTGCTTAATCACTTTCCTTATCTTTTTCTGGTTGAAAACCAATATGGTTAGGATTTAACGAGTCATAAAAATAATCTTATTCAAGCTAGTAACTTAAGCTAGTGCACCCATAAAAATATTTATTTATAATCCTACCATAGATAACAAATTAAATTATTCATTTAATTAACAAAACAAGAGCTAAGAGCTCATATGGCACTTGTGACGAGGTCGGAAGAGCCGAGAGCTCATATGGTACGAGGTCGGAAGAGCCAAGAGCTCATTTGGACGAGGTCGGAAGAGCCAAGAGCTCATTTGGCACTTGTGAGAAGGTCAGAACCTAAAGTTAAACTTTATAGCACAAGATCCTTCTAAATATCAAATTTCATTAAGATCTGGTCACCCTTTCGTAAGTTACAAATACCTCAATTTTCAAAATTACCTCCCCCCTCCCAATTCCACCAAAGAGAGCAGATCCGGTCCAGTTATGTCAGTCACGTATCTTAGACAGGTTTCTATTCTTCCCATCCAGTTTCATCCTGATCTCACCGCTTTAAGTATTTTCTAAGATTTCCGGTCCCCCCAACTGTCCCCCCCCCAATTACGTTTGATCCGGTTGAGATTTAAAATAAGATATCAGAGTTACGAGGTCCTTCTAAATATGAAGTTTCATGAAGATCCGATCACTCCTTCGTAAGTTAAAAATACGTTATTTTTCTTATTTTTCAGAATTACCCCCCCCCCCCCGCAATTGAGCGGATCCGTTCCAATTATGTAAATTACGTATGCAAGACTTTTGCTTATTTTTCCAACCAAGTTTCATCCCAATCCTTCCAATCTAAGGGTTTCCCATCATTTTAGGTCTCCCCACCCCAAACTTCCCCCAATGTCACCAGATCCGGTCAGGATTTAAAATAAGAGCTTTGAGCCACGATATCCTTCTAAAAATCAAATTTCATGGAGATCCAATCACCCATTCGTAAGTTAAAAATACCTCATTTTTTCTAATTTTTCAGAATTAACCCCCCCCCCCCAACTACCCAAAAGAGAGCGGATCCGTTCCGTTTATGTCAATCATCTATCTAGGACTTGTGTTTATTTTTCCCACCATGTTTCATCCCGATCCCTCCACTCTAAGTGTTTTCCAAGTTTTAGGTTTCCCCCTCCCAACTCCCCGCCCCCATCACCAGATCCGGTCGGGATTTAAAATAAGAGCTCTAAGACACGATATCCTTCTAAACATCAAATTTCATTGAGATCCGATCACCCGTTCGTAAGTTGAAAATACCTCATTTTTCTAATTTTTAAGACTTACTCCCCCCCTCCCAACTACCCCAAAGAGAGCAAATAAGTTCCGATTATGTCAATCATGTATCTGGGACTTGCGCTTATTTTTCCCATCAAGTTTCATCCCGATCCCTCTACTCTAAGTGTTTTCCAAGATTTTAGGTTTCCCCCCTCCAACTCCCCCCAATGTCATCAGACCCAGTCGGGATTTAAAATAAGAGCTCTGAGACACAATATCATTCCAAACATCAAATTTCATTAAGATCCAATCACCCGCTCATAAGTTAAAAATACTTCATTTTTTCTATTTTTCCGAATTAACCGGCCCCTTCTCCCCCCCCCAGATGGTCAAATCGGGAAAACGACTATTTCTAATTTAATCTGGTCCGGTCCCTGATACGCTTGCCAAATTTCATCGTCCTAGCTTACCTGGAAGTGCCTAAAGTAGCAAAACCGGGACTTTAGGTTTTCCCCCTCCAACTCCCCCCAATGTCATCAGATCCGGTCGGGATTAAAAATAAGAGCTCTAAGACACAATATCATTCCAAACATCAAATTTCATTAAGATCCAAATACCCGCTGATAAGTTAAAAATACTTCATTTTTTCTATTTTTTGCGAATTAACCGGGCCCCCACTCCCCCCCAGATGGTCAAATCGGGAAAACGACTATTTCTAATTTAATCTGGTCCGGTCCCTGATACGCTTGCCAAATTTCATCGTCCTAGCTTACCTGGAAGTGCCTAAAGTAGCAAAACCGGGACCGACAGACAGACCGACAGACAGACCGACAGACAGACCGACAGACAGACCGACAGACCGACAGAATTGGCGACTGCTATATGTCACTTGGTTAATACCAAGTGCCATAAAAAACACTATTTTTCTCATTGTTGTAAAGAGCGAAATCAAAGCTTAAAACAAGCAAAATTAAAACTAAAGCGAAGAAACGGACTGAGAGTCCAATTACAAATTATTATGCTGTATAATCTGAATGACAATTCATTCTGAATAACTATTTCCAGCCCACCGTCAATTGAATTTTCCCCTCTAGATAGTTTATTGGAAAGCCTCTTTGAACATTTGGTTACTATTGGCTGCAATTCGCTCTATACTAGATTAAATAAAAAAAAGTTTTTTTAACGGAAAGTAAGGAGCGACATTTAAACTTAAAACGAACAGAAATTGCTTCGTATGTGAAAGGGGCTGCTTCCTCATCAACGTCCCGCTCTTTACGCTAAAGTTTTTTACTGTTTTAAAAAGTAGAGTTGAGAGAAAGAGTCAAACTTTAGCGTAAAGAGCGGCACGTTGATGATGAAGCAGCCCCTTTCATATACGAAGCAATTTCTGTTCGTTTTAAGTTTTAATGTCGCTCCTTACTTTCCGTTAAAAAACTTGTTTTTTTTATTTATTTAATTTCTGAACGCTTTTGAATCAATGCATGTTTTGATTTTGGCTCTCCGCAGATGAACAATTAAAACAAAATTTGCATATTTATCTTTTTGGCTAATTGGCTTTCTCATAGTTTTGATCGAATGATTTTGAGAAAAAAGGGAGCGGGAGAAGGCCTAGTTGCCCTTCCATTTTTTGGTTACTTAAAAAGGCAACTAGAACTTTTAATTTTTTACGAATGTTCTTATTAGTAAAAGACATACGTAACTTACAAATTAGCTTACGTAACGAACTTCTGTATTCTCATGTTTTTATTACGTATATGAAGGGGCTCACCTCCTCGTCAGTACCTCGCTCTTTACACTAAAGCTTAAATTTTGTCCCAATTTCTTAAGAATAACCCCTGAATCACAAAAGCCGTAGAATAAATAGTATGATATTGCTAAAAATACTTTAGCGTAAAGAGCGAGGTATTACGAGGAGGTGAGCCCATCATATGCGTAATAATTTCTGTTCGTTTTAAGTTTTAATGCTGCTCCTTACTTTCAGTTAAAAAAAAAACTTTTTCATACTTAATTTTTCATTTTTTTTTTTTAATAAAGCTGGAAAATCCTGCGCTCCCTTCATGAAACTTTTCTTCCCCCATGACAAATTCCTCGATGGTAAGTTTCCCCAACATATCCCACTCTTCTCAACCCCTTCCCCCAACCGAAAAATTCCCCTGAAAACGTCAGTACACTTCCCAATAACCATTACTATATGTAAGCACTGGTCAAAGTTTGTAACTTGTAGCCCCTCCCACGGGGACTGTGGGGGAGTAAGTCGTCCCCAAAGACATAGTTATAAGGTTTTTCGACTACGCTGAATAAAATGGCTATCTCAGAATTTTGATCCTTGGGAAAATAAATAGCGTGGGAGGGGGCCTAGGTGCCCTCCAATTTTAGTGACCCAATTTTTTGGTCACTTGAAAAGGGCACTAGAACTTTTCATTTCCGTTAGAATGAGCCCTTTCGCAACATTCTAGGACCACTTGGTCGATAGGATCACTCCTAGGAAAAAAAAACAAAAACCAACAAACAAACAAACAAATGAACACGCGTCCGTGATCTGCCTTCTGGCAAAAAAATATAAAATTCCACATTTTTGTAGATAGGAGCTTGAAACTTCTACAGTAGGGTTCTCTGATACGCTGAATCTGATGATTCAGCGATTTGATTCATGATGAATCAAAATTCCATTTTTTGAGTTTTGGTTACTATTGAGCCGGGTCGCTCCTTACTACAGTTCGTTACCACGAACTGTTTGATTGCAGCTACTGCTCCAATATAATTGTAACAAGATATAGGAGCGCAAGCGGTTTAAACTCTAAATTTAAAAACATTCTTTCGTGTTATTTAGCTCGTTTTAGTGTTGCTAAAAATTAATAAAAATAAAAAAATTAATGAAGGTAATAAAGATCCAAATTGAAACTTAAATTTTATTACTTCACAGCCTATGCAACACATATCTAGGTAACTAGTGCAAAAAGACAAGAGCTAAGAGCTCATATGGCATTTATGACGATGCCGTAAGAGCCAAGAGCGTATATGGTATGAGCTCCAGCAAAATTCTATGAATCAATAGATTTATTTAAAAAGAAAAGCAGAGGCTTAATACCGGTCGGGATTTAAAATAAAAGCTCTGAGTCACGAGGTCCTTCTAAATATTAAAATTCATTAAGATCCGATTACCCACTCGTAAGTTTTAAATACCTCATTTTTTCAAATTATTCCTCTTCCTTCAGCCTCCCAGATGGTCGAATCGGGGAAAACGACAGTTATCAAGTCAATTTGTGCAGCTCCCTGACATACCTATCAATTTTCATCGTCTTAGCACGTCCAGAAGCACCAAACTCGCCCAAGCACTGACCCCACCTCCCCCAAAGAGAACGGATCCAGTACAGTTACGTAAATCACGTATCTACGACATTTGCTTATTCTATCCACCAAATTTCATCCCAATTTCTCCACTCTAAGCGTTATCCAAGATTTGCGGTTTCCCCCTCCAACTTCCCTCAATGTCTACAGATCTGGTCGGGATTTGAAATAAGAGCTCTGTGACATGAGTTCCTTCTAAATATCAAATTTCATTAAGATCCGGTCACCCGTTCTTAAGTTAAAAATACCTCAATTTTTCTAATTTTTCCGAATTAACGCCCCCCAGCTCCCCCAAAGAGAACAGATCCGTTCCAAGTATATAAATGACGTATCTATAACTTGTGCTTATTCTTCGCATAAAGTTTCATCCCGATCTCTCCACTCTAAGCGTTTTCAAAGATTTCTGGTTTCCAATATTTCTGTTTCCCCCCTCCAACCCCTTATGTCCCCGGGTCATTGAAACTGGAGCGTCTGAAATATAAGATCCTTCTATATATCAAGTTTCATTAAAATCCGATCACCCATTCGTAAGATAAAGATACCTCAATTTTCACGTTTTCCAAGAATTCCGGTTCCCCTCCTCCAACTCCCCCAATGTTACTGGATCTGGTCGGGATTTAAAATGAAAGATCGTTCTAAAGCACAAGATCGTTCTAAATATCAAATTTCATTAAGATCTGATCACCCATTAGTAAATTACAAATACCTCATTTTTCTAATTTTTTCGTATTACTCCTCCCCCCCCCCAACTCCACCAAATAGAGCGGATCCGGTCCGGTTATGTCAGTCACGTATATTGGACTTCTGCTTATTATTCCTACCAAGTTCCCCCCCCCCCCCCCCCAACGACACTGGATCCGGTCGGTATTTAAAACAAGAGATCTTAGTTACGAGGGCTTCTAAAAATGAAATTTCATTAAGATCTGATCACTCCTTCGTAAGTTAAAAATACCTCATTTTTTCTAATTTTTCAGAATTAACCCTCACCCCCCCCCCAACTCCCCCAAAGAGAGCGGATCCGTTCCGGTTATGTCAATCACGTATCTAGGACTTGTGCTTATTTTTCCACCAAATTTCATCCCGATCCCTCCACTCTAACCGTTTTCCAAGATTTTAGGTCCCCCCCAACTCCCCCCAGTGTCACCGGTTCCAGTCGGGATTTAAATTAAGAGCTCTGAGACACGATATCCTTCCAAACATCAAATTTCATTAAGATCTGATCACCCGTTCGTGAGTTAAAATACCTCATTTTTTCTAATTTTTCCGATTTAACAGTCTCCCCACTCTCGCCCAAATGGTCGAATCGGGGAAATGACAATCTCTAATTTAATCTGGTCTGGTTCCTGATACGCCTGCCAAATTTCATCGTCCTAGCTTACCTGGAAGTGCCTAAACTAGCAAAACCGGGACAGACAGACAGACCGACCGACAGAAGTTGCGATCGCTATATGTCACTTGGTAGATACCAAGTGCCATAAAAACGACTAATGACATTTGACCGAATGACGAAACCCAAAACGCGGACAAAAGAAACAAGAATGATTTACTTTTATATCGTAAAAATGTCTTAAGCGTTTTATGGTGCTAACGTACAAAAAATCCTCTATTAATAAGCTTCTTTGGGTCCAAAAGTAGAGTTAGCTTAGATATATCCCCAAAAATATCTTGGCCCCTATAGACGTCGAACCAGTATATCGGTCAATCAATTTCTAATATATAGATTAAGCTACGCTATTTTACCACGGAGAAATGTTATGGGAAACTTTCAAATTTCGGAGAAACAATAACGGTTTATTCTCTCTGTTTACACAGCTAAACTGCCCAACAGGACCACCCTGTTTTCGGAGACTTGAAGGAAAATATGTAGCACCAACAGGACTTTGTTCTGTCGTACTTATTTCCTTCTTTTTGCATATGTCACCAATTTCATTTTAAGGGTAGAAATTAAATTGACAAGAGTCTAATCACCCCGATTCTGCCGAAAGTATGGACCTTAGGCCGAACGGATGGGTATGATACCATATTTTGAAAAGCTACGCATGATCCTTGAATGGGGCCAAATCTGATGGGTTTCGCTTGTCCTCGAGCCAGAGCTCAAGTGGCTAGCTCAAGTGGAGCTTTACAGTCTGTGCCAGAGAAGAGTATCTGAAGTTGTTCCACCAAGCTTTCGTTTCGTCGAGCCATGTTTCTGCTTTAGTGTGGACAGCTTCATTCAAGCAAGTATATAGCAGCTTCAAATTGAATTTAAAGTAAAATTTAGAAATGCATAAACTGTGCGACGGTCCCCTGGTCCCATTGCCATTTTTTTTTAGAATAACATGTAGAATTTTTCGGGGATCCAAAAAAGGATCATTCCCCAACAGAGCCAAATTTTGGATTTTGGTTGACTTGGCTATTTTATTTTCTGCGTTTGTGATCGAGAAGAGGAACGGTGTCTCACATGTCTACCAGGTTTATTAGTTATCTCATTGTTAAAGAGATTGGAGCTTATCCATTGCTCCTTTCTTAGTAACAACAATAGGAAGTTGGTCCACGTGAGGAAAACCAACTTTTCAACTAAGAGACATAATTTATTTTAGCGCTTGCCAATAATCTGACAAGGTTTATAAAAGTGCATTGTAGGATCTTTTGTATACATTCTTCCATGTAATGCACTACTTCTGGAGTCCCGAGGCGCTGAAGACTTCATTGCTGTGGTGTGTGTAAAAAAAAACTGAATTAGAGTACGAATCTGCGCAACAAAAAAAAACAACGATCGTGAGAATTCAGTTTTTAACTTCAGCTGGAGGCACAAAGTGGATCCATGACTTCCCATCAGTGCCTAATTAAATTTTTACCGGAAAGTAAGGCATATTATGTCTTTCTAAAAGCAGAATCATGAAAACATTTTCGACCTGTATGACTAGATGCTCAAAATCAACCTGCTTCCCCTACAACATCCCATGCTCCTCTAAGTACCAACTCTTTTGAAGAAAAGTAGGGACTTTGCACCTTGTTTAATAATGGAATCATGGATCACTCGCATGGAATCGATCATATGGAATCAATCACTAGGGACGTGCAAGTATTTCTGATCTCCGAAATTGGAGGATTAAAGGAGGCCTGAGACTCCTTCCATTTCTAGATTTTTAGCAGAAAAGCAGAAATGGTACATTTTGTCTAGATTTGCAATGATTTTCAATCTTAGCCTTTAAGGCCATTTGCTCCTTTGTGTGACTTGTGTTGTACAATTTATAGTGCAGCACAGGCACCCAAGTCGGAAAAAGAAAATCAAACTTGACGCCTGGCATAGCAAGAGCAAGCTTTTAGTTCTTTCGAGACCAAATATAGAATTAAAACGCTTTCAATCAAAGCTTATATACACGCAACCATATTAATCCAGAGGTGGGGTTGAAGAATAGATATACAAAAGTACATTCCCAAGAACGTCCAAATCGCAAAAAATTCAGAATATCTGCCACTGATAAGAACCCTTTCGCAAAAGATTCGGACCACTCTCATCCCCACACCCCAGACCCAGCGACTTTCATACATACTCAGTTTTAACACCAAAAAGCGATATTATGAACTTCTCATCGAGACTAGTTCTATAAATATTCATATAAACATTGCAAGAGTCCGTTTTCTGGGGTTTTATTTACATAAGAACAATGTGTTAAGCAAACAAGCTAAGAACGCAAAAGGAAAAATGAGGTAATTCTTATTTCTGACATGATTCTGTATGAGCATATGAATTAAAGCATATAAAAGACTGATTGCAATGCTTTAGATGATTAATGAAAAATAAAATTACACAGCACAGGAGTCAAACTATTTATTCATTACCATAAATACAAAATAAGCCATTACACTGAAATTTATTTTTGAGACATAAAAGGTGGCGTAGGCTATAGTAACCAAAAAGGATCCCCCCCCCCATTAATTCTACATAACAGAAGAAATGAAAACAAATCTCGAACTTCGTATGCTTTTCAACAAATTTGTGTCTTTGTGACACGAAAGTTATTTGTCTTGGTAAGAGACACGATTTTGCAATAATACAACCAAGACCAAAGACCCACTTTTATGATTTTTTTCTACAAAATCCATATTAAATAAAAGTGGAAGATGCTTCCTTTTGATCATAATAAGCATATGTTTTATGTGTGTTTTTGGATTGTCTTATATAAGAGCTTTACAACACATAAAACATTACAATACAAGCTTTACAATACAGTACATAAAAATACAATACAGGCACATGAGCAGCAATCCATTTGAGAGGAAGGCGGAGGGGGAAATTCACAAAAAAACGAACAACGGGTGCATTCAGTTGTATGACGACCGAAAATTCAGTGTCTTGAATTCAGTGTCGGCGAATTTAGTTGTCTTGACAAAAATCGAAAAATTCTAAGAATTTAATCAAATGCCAAATAAACAAGCTTAATAAAAAATAAACAAATTATTTCTTCAGCAAAAATCATAGCGGGTAGCTGGCCTTTAAAAACACGTTTGCATTTAATGGTAGGCAATATGCATACACATTAGGAGCAGAAATCCTCAGATTAATTTTATTTATTGATCAGGGTGTTCTCTCTGTTTTATTCAGTTGGGATAGTGACATAAACAGGGGAGTTGTTTAGGGTGCCAAACCCCACCCTTCCTCACCCCCCAAAAAAGAAAAGAAGAATCCTTCAGAAACTTTTAAAAATAGATACTTTTAACTAATCAATGACCATTAAAATGGCCTTTCTAAAGTGGAATGTGATAGAGTGTTATCCAATTTAGTTCCAATGGTGCCCCTGCTCTCACATTTAATACACTTATTCAAGGATAAGCCCGTAATAAACACATCTTCATTGACAAAGGAGGGACCATCTCTGTCAAAGGAGTTAGTAAAAACCAAACTCTCTTCTGGAAAAATATGGTTAAGAATGAATTTTTTCCATGCATTGACCCCCTAGGAAGAGGCAGGGCAACTTTGTACACCTAGGACAGTTGTAAGCCATTGAACACTAGTGTATTTGGTGATTCACAGTTGGCAATAAAAATTCCCATTTCTTTTTAAGATACCTGTTAAACTTGCTTGTGTGATTCACTGCTGCTTATCTTAAAAGATAAAAAGCTTACCTTTCAAAATTGTTTCGTTTATATGTTGATTCTATTTACTGATTTAAGCTTAGTCAACTTTTTTTCTTTTTTTATGGCTTGTCTCGTTCTGTTCAATGATATGGGATAATCACAGTCATTAGAATAAATGTACTGGCTTCAAATATTTGACAAGATTCAAATTTAGGTCCATAGCTAAAGTCAGGCACCAAAAAATTGGAAATTCGTTTTTCTTTTCGCGTTTTCCTCATTCACTAAAATTCCTTGAGGCAACGGGATGCGTAAATTCCCTTGAAAAGAGGTTTCTCTGTACCCTAAAATGTTTCTAGAAATTCCTCGAGATAGATTTAAGAATAATTTTTTCTAGTCTACAAAACAATATTAACAGGAATAAAAACAAAACTATCCTAACTCCATAACTGAGCTTTTTAGGAATCACATAATATTCGATCTGTGTGAAATTATTTTTTCAGAAAGCCAAGATCAAAAATGACATGAGCTTACCTCTCCCGTATTTTTAGAAAATAGAACAGGAAATGCTGAACTCAATTTTTTCAAAAATTTTCATTTTTAAAGGATTCTCTGAAATTTCATATGTATACAAAGATTTGACTCATATTTAGACTCAAATAAATCTAGCTGCAACCTGACTCATAGTTTGGGATAAACGTCAAGTAAGAGCTGGTGTCCTAGATAAACTTTTAGGATGTCATGATACAATTCAATCTCCCTAAAAAGGGTGAAGTCCTTAAGATTCTTGTCATTAGGATACCTACCGAAAAAAAAATATAAGAACTTCACCAAACTTTGCAGGAAGTCAGAGGTAGCTTTTTAGTTATGCCTCTTGGGGATCAACATTCAACCCCCCTCCCTCTGTGAAGGATGAAAAGTCAAGTATCTTGATTATCCATCACCAGGGAATTTAGCCAGAATATAGGTGTGTTTCTATCAAAGCTCAGTGAGAATCAAGAGTAAGTGCCCTAGTTTTACAATTTGGGAGTCCATATCTAATGCCAACCTAAGTATCTAAATACTTTTCATCAAGAAGGGTTTGAAAAAACCTAGGAAACTAAAATTTTCAATTTACTAAGTCTTTATCTTCAAGCTTGAGCAAAACCTGCATTTATTTTACGCCATTTAACGGAATTTCTAGGAACCATATTATTTCCCTACATAAAAGATTACTTTATGCAGGATTAGATACCGAAAAATATATCTAAATACCCGAGAAATTTTTTCACATATTACTCAAACAAACAAAAAACAAAAAAAAAACACAACACAGTAATAGAAAAAATCAGTTGCATTTTTAGTCAGCAAGAATGCACATTGCACATACATACAGCAAATTTTTGCACATATTATTAATACTGTCTATAATTGTCCTGCAAATAACTTTACAGGAAGCACAGCACATCAATTGTTTGGGACATTAATCTTGTCCAGGCTATTTTTATAATTAACCCAGCGCTGAAAAAAAAATATTGTTCAGCTTCTTTACGTATAGTTCCTATTGGTAGGAGCTTATAGCAAATTTTCATTTTAAATTATTTGTATAATTTATTTTTATAATGGTTGCTTTTATTGTTTCCCAATTTTAACATCTTTTTCGTATAATAATGATTGTTGGCATTCTTATGCGTTTTCACTTGTTTTTTTGTATTCAATATTAATATTAGAAAATAGGGAGAAACACCCCCTAAAAGTCATAGAATCTTAACGAAAATCACACCATTGCATTCAGCGTATCAGAGAACCCTACTGCAGAAGTTTCAAGCTCCTATCTAGAAAAATGTGGAACTTCGTATTTTTTGCCAGAAGACCGATCACGGGTGCGGTTTGTTTTTTTTTTTTTTGCTTTTTTTCCCCAGGGGTCATCGTATCGACCAAGTGGTGATAGAATGTCGCAAGAGGGCTCATTCTAACGGAAATGAAAAGTTCTAGTGCCCTTTTTAAGTGACCAAAAAAATTGGAGGGCACCTAGGCCCCCTACCACACTCATTTTTTCCCAAAGTCAACGGATCAAAATTTTGAGATAGTCATCTTGTTCAGCATAGTCGAAAACCATAATAAATTTGTCTTTGGGGATGACTTACTCTCCCAAAGTCCCCGGGGGAGGGGCTGCAAGTTACAAACTTTGACCAGTGTTTACATACAGTAATGGTTATAGGGAAGTGTAGAGACGTTTTCAGTGGGATTTTTTTGGTTGGGGGGGGGGGGGGGGGGGGGCTATGTGGGAGAATCTTTCCTTGGAGGAAAATGTCATCGGGGAAGAGAAATTCAATTAAGGGGGCGCAGGATTTTCTTGCATTACTATAAAAAAATACACATGAAAAAATTTTTCAATTGAAAGTAAAGAGTAGCATTAAACTTAGAACGAGCAGATATTATTACGCATAAGAGGGGTTCTTCTCCTCCTAAATACCTCACTCTTTATGCTGAAGTATTTTTAGTAATTTCAACTATTTATTCTACGGCCTTTCTGATTCAGGGGTCATTCTTAAAGAATTGGGACAAAACTTAGGCTTTAGTGTAAAGAGCAAGGTATTAACGAGGGGACAAACCCACTCATATGCATAATAAAAATATAAGAATATAGAAGTTTGTTATGTAAGTTAATTCTTAAGTTACGTATAGTATTTACTAATAAAAATGTTCGTTAAAAATGAAAAGTTCTAGTTGCCTTTTCAAGTAACCGAAAAATTGAAGGGTAAATAGGCCTCCTTCCCCACCCCTTATTTCGTGTTTTTTTTTTACTCCGTGTATGAGGAGTAAAAAAAAACTCACGCGTTAACTCACCCGTTCGTAAGTTAAAAATAACTCATTTTTTTAATTTTTCAGAATTAACCCCCACCCCCAAACTACCCCAAAGAGAGCGGATCCGTTCCGGTTATTTCAATTATGTATCTAGGACTTGCGCTTATTTTCCCACCAAGTTTCATCCGATCCCTCCACTCTAAGTGTTTTCCAAGATTTTAGGTTTCCCCCTCCCAACTCCCCCCAATGTCACCAAATCCGGTCGTGATTTAAAATAAGAGCTCTGAGACACGATATCCTTCTAAACATCAAATTTCATTGAGATCCGATCACCAGTTCGTTAGTTAAAAATGCCTCATTTTTTCTAATTTTTCAGAATTAACCCCCCCCCCAACTACCCCAAAGAGAGTGGATCCGTTCCAGTTATGTCAATCATGTATCTAGGACCTGCGCTTATTTTACCCGCCAAGTTTCATCCCGATCCCTCCACTCTAAAAGTTTTCCAAGATTTTAGGTTTCCTCCTCCTAACTCCCCCCCCCCTCAATGTCACCAGATCCGATTGGGATTTAAAATAACAGCTCTGAGACACGATATCCTTCCAAACATCAAATTTCATTAAGATCTGAAAAAATAATATGCCTATTAAACAAGAGCTAAGAGCTCATATGGCACTTGTGACGAGGCGAGAAGAGCAAAGAGCCAGGAGATCATATGGTATGAGCTCTAACAAAATTCTATGAATCAATAAATTGATTTAAAAAGGAAAATAAGAGGCTTAATGCCGGTCAGGATTTAAAATAAGAGCTCTGATTCACGATGTCCTTCTAAATATCAAAATTCATTAAGATCCGATCGCCCACTCGTTAAGTTATAAATACCTAATTTTTTCTTAATTTTCAGAATTAACCCCCCCACCCAATAGAGCGGATCCGTTCCAATTATGTAAATCACGTATGTAAGACTTCTGCTTATTTTTCCAACCAAGTTTCATCCCAATCCCTCCAATCTAAGCGTTTTCCATGACTTTAGGTTCCCCCACCCCAAACTTCCCCCAATGTCACCAGATCCGGTCAGGGTTTAAAACAAGAGCTTTGAGACACGATATCCTTCTAAATATCAAATTTCATTGAGATCCGATTACCCGTACGTAAGTTAAAAATATCTCATTTTTTCTAATTTTTCAGAATTAACCCCTCCCCCAACTACCCCAAAGAGAGCTGATCCGTTCCGGTTATGTCAATCATGTATTTAGGACTTGTGCTTATTTTCCCCACCAAGTTTTATCCCGATCCCTCCACTCTAATTGTTTTCCAAGTTTTAGGTTTTCCCCTCCCACCTCCCCCCCCCAATGTCACCAGATCCGGTCGGGTTTTAAATAAGAGCTCTGAGCCACGATATCCTTCTAAATATCAAATTTCATTGATGATCACCCGTTCGTAAGTTAAAAATACCTCATTTTTCTAATTTTTCAGAAATAACCCCCCTCCCCCAACTACCCCAAAGAGAGCCGATCCGTTCCGTTTATGTCAATCATGTATCTAGGACTTGTGTTTATTTTTCTCACCAAGTTTCATCCCGATCCCTCCACTCTAAGTGTTTTCCAAGTTTTAGGTTTCCCCCTCCCAGCTCCCCCCCCCCAATGTCACCGGATCCGGTCGGGATTTATAATAAGAGCTCTAAGACACGATATCCTTCTAAACATCAAATTTCATTAAGATCCGATCACCCGTTCGTAAGTTAAAAATACCTCATTTTTTCTAATTTTTCAGAATTACCCCCCCCCCCCCCAACTACCCCAAAGAGAGCGGATCCGTTCCGATTATGTCAATCATGTATCTGGAACTTGTGCTTATTTTTCCCATCAAGTTTCATCCCGATCCCTCCACTCCAAATGTTTTCCAAAATTTTAGGTTTTCCCCCCTCCAACTCCCCCCAATGTCATCAGATCCGGTCGGGATTTAAAATAAGAGCTCTGAGACACAATATCATTCCAAACATCAAATTTCATTAAGATCCCATCACCCGCTCATAAGTCAAAAATACTTCATTTTTTCTATTTCTTCCGAATTAACCGGCCCCCCACTCCCCCCCAGATGGTCAAATCGGGAAAATCTAATTTAATCTGGT
This sequence comes from Artemia franciscana, assembly GCF_032884065.1. Classification (NCBI taxonomy): domain Eukaryota; kingdom Metazoa; phylum Arthropoda; class Branchiopoda; order Anostraca; family Artemiidae; genus Artemia; species Artemia franciscana. Next base: position 19,443,137 of record NC_088865.1, on the reverse strand, counting down.
CCGGTCCCTGATATGCTTGCCAAATTTCATCGTCCTAGCTTACCTGGAAGTGCCTAAAGTAGCAAAACCGGGACTTTAGGTTTTCCCCCTCCAACTCCCCCCAATGTCATCAGATCCGGTCGGGATTTAAAATAAGAGCTCTGAGACACAATATCATTCCAAACATCAAATTTCATTAAGATCCAATCACACGCTGATAAGTTAAAAATACTTCATTTTTCTATTTTTTGCGAATTAACCGGGCCCTCACTCCCCCCCAGATGGTCAAATCGGGAAAACGACTATTTCTAATTTAATCTGGTCCGGTCCCTGATACGCTTGCCAAATTTCATCGTCCTAGCTTATCTGGAAGTGCCTAAAGTAGCAAAACCGGGACCAACAGACCGACAGACCGACAGACAGACCGACAAACCGACAGAATTGGCGACTGCTATATGTCACTTGGTTAATACCAAGTGCCATAAAAACAAGTTTTTTTTAACTGAAAGTAATGAGCAACATTAAAACTTTAAACTAACAGAAATTATTCCGTGTATGAAAGGGACTGTCCCCTCCTCAATCCCGTTCTATATACTAAAGTTTGACTCTTTCTCACAACTCTACTTTATAAAACAATAAAAAGCTTTAGCGCAAAGAGCTGGGCGTTGAGGAAGGGACAGCCTTTTTCATATACGGAATAACTTTTGTTCGTTTTAAGTTTTATTGTCAATCCTTACTTTCAGTTTTAAAAAAAAACTTTTTTTTTATTTAATTTCAGAACGTTTTTGAATTAATGCAGGTTTTGAATTTGCCTTACCGAACATGAATAAACACAACGAAATTTGAATATTAATTTTACTTTCTTAAAACTAATAATAACCTTATAATGACCTAAATTTGATTTTTGTTCCAGTTGTTTAAGAATGACTCATGAATCACAAAGGCTGCTTAATTAGAATAATAGCCTCTTTTAAAAGTTAAAAAAAAACTTTAGCGTAAGAGCGAGCTATTGAGGAGAGGCAAACCATCTCATATACGAACTATTTTCTGTTCGTTTTAAGTTTTAATGTTGCTTCTTACTTTCAGTAGAAAAAACTTTTTTTTTTATTTAAGTGCTGATTGTTTTTAAGTAATGTCAGGAAATCCAGCTTCCCCTCCATGGAAAATTCCCCCCCCCCAGAAATTTCTCCATGGAAAGATTCTCCTATGTAGCTTAAATTAACGATTGCGGAACTAGTTTTGTAAGGCATAATAACAAAACGGCCAAAGAGGCCGAAACTGTTTTTATGAAAATGAAAGTCACAAGTTGAGCAATTCACAAATAACTGAAATTAATGGTAGAAAAGATCTTTAAAAGATATAGGTAATAACTTAAGTTCGTTTTAAGTTTTAATGTTATTCCTTACTTTCAGTTGGATTTTTTTTTTGAACAACAAGCCGAAGACATACAATTTCTTTGGTTCATTATCACATAAAAATCATAGTTATGAGGCTGCTTAAGGTAAAATTAAATGTTAAGATTGGCTGGAAAAATAAAACAAACAAATTATTGCTTATATTGACCATTATTTGACAAAATTCGAACTTTAGCGTAAAGAGCAAGGAATTGACGAGGGGGCGAACTTTCTCATATACGTTATATGAGAGGGTTCGCCCCCTCGTCAATACACCGCTCTTTATGCTAAAGCTCGAATTTTGTATCAATTCTTTAAGAATGACCTCTGGATCACAAAGGTCGTTTAATTAGAATAAATAGCTCTCTTGAAATTACAAAGAAATACTTAGCGTCAAGAGCGAGCCATTGACGAGGGGACGAACCCCCTCATATACGTAATAATTTCTGTTCGTTTTAAGTTTTAATTTTACTCCTTCCTTTCAGTTGAAAAAACTTGTTTTTTTATTTAATTTCTGATTGTTTTTCAAATAATGCTGGGAAATCCAGCGCCCCCTTTATGGAAATTCTCTTCCCCCGTGAAAAATTCCTCCATGGAAATATCCTCCAACATAAGCCTTTCCCCCCGACCCCCCCACCAGAAAGAATCCCCGCTGAAAACGTCTGTATACTTCCCAATAACCAATACTAGGCTATAGGTAAACAAAGGGCAAAGTTCATAAATAGCAGCCCTTACCCCAGGGACTTTGGCGGGGAATTATCTCAAAATTATGATCCAATGACTTTGGGAAAAAATGAGTAAGGAAGGGGGCCTAGTTACCCTCCAATTTTTGGTCACTTAAAAAGGGCACTAGAAAATTTAATTCCTGTTCAAATGGGCCCTTTGGCGAAATTCTAGGACCACTGGGTCAATACGATCACCCCTGGGGAAAAAAACACAAAACAAATTAACACGCTTTCCGTGCTCTTTCTTCTTGCAAAAAGTACAAAATTCCACACTTGTGCAGATAGGAGCTTGAAACCTCTACAGTAGGTATCTGATACACTGAATCTGATAATGTGATTTTCATGAAGATTCTATAGCTTTTAGGGGGTGTTTCCCCCTTTTTCGAAAATAAGGAAAATTTTCTCAGGCTCGTAACTTTTGATTAGTAGGAATAAAGTTGGTAAAACTTATATATTTAAAATCAGCATACAAATCCGAGTCTTTTGATGTATCTATTGGTGTCAAGATTCTGACTTTTTTACAGTTTTGGTTACTATTGAGTCAGGTCGCTCCTTACTTAGTGTTTGATACAAAGAAGAACATAAGAAAAAACAAAGTATTTTACTTATTCCGTTAACACGTCCACTTGTCATTCAAGAAGTCCCTCTAAATTACAAAGAAGGAATTTGACATCACAAAAAAGGTTTCTTTCAAAACTGTATAAGAAGTTGAAGTTTTGTTAGTTTATTTCTACACAAAACAGACGGATTTGAATCTACTTTAACTTTTCCTTACTATGGTACATCAAACAGTTCGTGGTAACGAACTGTAGTAAGGAGCGACCTGGCTCAATAGTAATCAAAATTCTAAAAAATGGAACTTTGATACCAATAGATACATCAAAAGAATTGCATTTTTATGCTGATTCAAAATATATAAGTTTCATCAAGCTTAGTCTTACCCTTCTAAAGTTACGAGCCTGAAACAATTGCCCTATATTAGAAAATAGGGGGAAACACCCCCTAAAAGTCATAGGATCTTAACGAGAATCACATCATCAGATTCAGCGTATCAGAGAACCATACTGTAGAAGTTTCAACATCTTATCTGCAAAATGTGGAATTTTGTATTTTTTGCCAGAAGACAGATCTCAGATGCATGTTTATTTGTTTCTTTGTTGCTGTTTTTTTCCATGGGTGATCGTATCGATCCAGTGGTCCTAGAATGTCGCGAGAGGGCTCATTCTAACGGGAATTAAAAGTTCTAGTCCCCTTTTTAAGTGAACAAAAAATCGTAGGGCACCTAGGCCCCCTCCCACGCTTGTTTTTTTCCCAAAGTCACCGGATCAAAATTTTGAGATAGCCATTTTGTTCAACATAGTCGAAAAACCTAATAATTATGTCTTTCGGGACAACTTAATCCCCCACAGTCCCCGGGGGAGGGGCTGCAAGTTACAAACTTTGACCATAGTTTACATATAGTAATGGTTATTGGGAAGTATAAGGACGTTTTCAGGGGGACTTTTTCACGTTAAGAGGAGGGGGATTGGTCGGGGGGAGTGTGTTACATGGGAGGATCTTTCCATGGAGGAATTCGTCATGAGGGAAGAGAATTTCCATGAAGAAGCCCTAGGATTTTCTAGCATTATTTAAAAAAAAACAATGAGAAAATAAATGAAAAAAAAGTTTTTTCAGCTGGAAGTAAGGAACAGCATTAAAACTTAAAACGAACAGAAATTATTACGCATATAAAGGGGTTTGTCTCCTCTACAATACCTCGCTCTTTACTATTTACTTTACGCTCTTTTTTCGCTCAACTATTTATTCTATGGTCTTTGTAATTCAGGGGCCATCCTCAAAGAATTGGGACAAAATTCAAGCTTTAGTGTAAAGAGCGAGGTATTGACGAGGGGGACAAACCCCCTCATATACGTAATAAAAATATATAAATATAAAAGTTCGTTACGTAAGTTAATTCGTAAAGTTACGTACATTTTTAACTAATTAAAACGTTCGTAAAAAAAAATAAAAAGTTCTTGTTACCTTTTTAAGTAAACAAAAATTGGAGAGCAACTAGGCCTCCTCCACCCCTTTATTTTATCGAAATTGTCCGATCAAAACAATGAGAAAGCCATTTAGCCAAAAAAAGATTAATATGCAAATTTCTTTTTAATTACTCATGTGCAGTGAGCCAAAATCAAAACATGCATTAATTCAAAAACGTCAAGAAATTAAATAAAAAAACATGTTTTTTTAACTACAAGTAGGGAGCGACATTAAAACTTAAAACGAACAGAAATTATTCCGTTTATGAAATGGGATGTCCCCTCCTCAATGCCTCGCCCTTTACGCTAAAGTTTTTTATTGTTTTAAGAAGTAGAGCTGTGAGAAAAAGTCAAACTTTAGCGTAAAGAGTGGGGCGTTGAAGAGGGGAAAACCCCTTTTATATACGGAATAATTTCATCATATAATATATAATATCAATATATAATATTATATAATAATATAATATCATATACGGACAGGTAGTTGGATAGGTGTATGTCATAGAAAAAAAACATGACTCTCAGGTTCAAAGGAGTCTGGATCTTCACCATTCCTTCACCATCACAAATCCTTCTAGGGACATGTTTCTGCTAAAAATGTTAACCGTCACACCATTCCTAACCTCATACATAATGTCGTAGCCCACTCATCGCTAGTAGATAAGGCTTATGTATTGAAAACCCTGTTTGTTTTTGCCTTCACCATCCGATCTTGTCCAACTATCCCTGCAGCACCATCATATTTAATATCTGATTAAATACCTAAATTGTCAATTACTGAAGAAATTATCTTAGCTAGTCTTGATAACCTTGATGTTAATAAATTCAATCAGATGGGATACAACCAAGGTTCCTCAAAGAGTGCCAAAATGTTCTCAGTTCTCCACTGTGTAGACTCTTCTGGCTGTCCCTACAAAATGGAGAACTAATGTCTGATTCAGCATCACATCTGCAGTTGTACAGGTACTCGAGATTTTTCAACAGAGCTCTAATTCAGCATTTGGAAATTGGCAACATTCTCACTTCCACTCAACATGGCCTAGGATCTTTACGGTCCATTGATAATGATCTAATACAGACATATAAGTACGTTACATTATTGTTGGATAAAGATTTCCCTGTCAACATGGTGCTCCTGGACCTCTCAAAAGCATTTGACAGGGTTTGTCATGAATTCCTCATCACCAAACTAAGAGCAGCAGCTGTTGATGACGTTATTGTTCAGTGGATATAAAGTTTACTTTCAGAATGAACACAAGTTATAAGAGTTCATGACTCTCAAGGTGTCCTTCATTTCTCCTATTCTACAAATGTTTTAAGCAGCATTCCCTAGGAGACCATTCTTGTGCCGAGTCTCTTCAACTTCTATATAAGGGACGCATCCAATCTTCTCTCGAACCTCCTCACTCTTTATGCTGATGATTCAAAACCTGCTGGTAAAGCAGCTACACCCTCTGGCCCGCAATTTATCCAAAAGAATCTTGACACTCTGGAACCTTGAGCTGATACTTGCCTCCTCGCTTTCAATACTGATAAATGCACTGTAATCCACTTCAACAATCACAATACACATCAGCAGTACCATTTCCAAGGTCACCCCCCTTTTTACAGTCTCTGAAGAAAGATACCTTGGAGTCATTGTTGATCATCAACTTAAGTTCAGCAGCCATGCAAAATCTGTATTGTTGTCTGCCCTCCAATCTCTCAGAATGATCAAAAGAACTATCTCCAGCAGACGCCCAAGTATGTCTATGAAGCTCTACAAGGCGCTGGTTCGCCCGCGCCTTCAGGTTGGAATGTCCCTGGCGGCACCCTACTTCAAGAAGGACAAAGAAGTACTAGAAAAAATACAACAAAGAGCAACCAAAATGGTCAGAGGCCTCAAACAAATGCCATACAAAAAGCACTTACATCACTTGAAGCTTGAAGCCCAGAACGTTCTGTGACAAGAGGGCATTCCAAGAAAATCTTCAAGAAACGCTCCTCAATCTGAGAAGGAAGGCGTTTTTTCAGCCAGCAACTAACAAACTTCCAGAATCTACTGTCTGAAAATACAGTGGTTGCTGATTTGACAGGTGAATTCAACCAAAATCTTGACAAAAATGGCTACAGCAAGAGTTCCTGTGCAACTCGGAAGCTGTTGAGTTTTCACCCAAATGTAGTAAGCAACCGCATTAAACAACCTACAGAAATCATAATGGAGCACTAAAAACATGGAAAATCCTTAGATTTGCTCCAAGCTGTGACTTACGGTGTTTAAAATTATATTTTTGGAGCTGTTAGATTGTAAATACTACTGAGTATTAAGGGAAACTTTCAGAAATAAGACTTGCAGCATAAATGAGCTCCAAAGAGGTACTCTGAGTCTTTTAATCTTGCTAAAATCTTGACTTAGAAGGCTTTGAAGAATCTGAAAAAATCTTTGTCTAAACTTGAGAAAAAATCCTGCTCAAATTGTTGAATTTTTTTTTAACTTAGAATCAGAGAGACTAAAAGTTGGTAACACCAATTTTTTCAAAAAGTTAAGAAACATTTCAGCCAAAGTTAGCATATGCAATTTTTAAGCCTTATAAAATAGGGAACAAGTACAGATAGGCGGTATAATTTAAGATCTGGATTCATTCCTGACAGTTTATTCTCCTGACTCAACTACTTTTTAAGATAGCAAAAAGCCCCTTGTCTAGAACCCCACCCAAAATTTATTTGATATAAGTTTAGCTTGTGAAAATAATATAATATAATTTTATTTGTTTTATTTCACTGCTGATTAGCAGGTTGTTCTGTTAAATAAAAAATAACAAAATTTTAAGGACAAATGATATTGCTTTTAAATATTTTAAGGATATTGCTCTGAAGTGTGAATTAAGGTAATGTAGGCTATCCCTCCAAAAAAAACCACATGACTATGGTACCTAATATCTAATGTAGTCTAGAAGGCTGGTTGAAGTCCTGGCATAAGTCTATTTGCTGGGCTCCTGAATGAAACAACTATAATGTTAACCAGGGTATAATTGGATTCCGTAATCAAAACTTATTTGGATTAGGGAATTATTAACAAATGATTATAATTATTAACAAAATAATTATAAAAACAAAATCTGTTTTTATGAAAAACTGCATTTTTCTATATCTCTGTAGTAGCAAATGTTACTAACATCTGCTTGCCTCCTGGAAATTTTTTTTTTGGTTTGCTCAACTCCTAGACTGCATATCTCTATAATATTGTGGTGCTAAAGTAAATGTTTTAGGTTCTTGGGTGCTGAGGACTTAAGTATTGTTGGTATTTTCTGGGTGCTGAGGACTAAAGTTTTGTTGGTATTTTCAGAACTAAAACCAGAGTAAAAGAAACTGATAACTCAAATTAAGCTAAAGTGTTGTTTTGTCAAAATTTCAATAGGTAAGGCAGGCTATAAACCTTTCAAGTAGGGTAAAAGACCTCTTTTTGGGAATGACCACTTTCCTTTGGCATTTTGGAAAAATAGAGATGTGTTTTAAACCACCCCTATTTTACTACAGCATTTTGAGAATAGGCTAAACTGAGATACAGTTGCAAGAAAAGATATAGAGGAAAATGAAAAAGTTTGTGATACCTTGGATGTGAAAGAAGATTTGATTTTGTGAGGAAGAATTAGTAACAGTACTAAAAGGATTAAAAAAAAAAGGCTCCAGGTGCTGATAGTCTGGTAAATGAGTTTCTTAAATGTGATGGTTCTGTGGGTAAAAATAAATTACTGAAGATAATAAATATTATTTTTGAAAAAGGGGAAGCACTTAACAATTTGACAAAAACCTTAATTAAATCACTGTATAAGAAAGGTGATAAGAGAGTGTTGAAGTCATTGAGGCATTAGTCTGGTCTCTGTAGGTAGCAAATTACTTAGTAATATGAGACTTTTTAGACTGAGAGATGCTGTAGACAACGTTTTAAGAGAAGAACAGCTCAGTTTTAGAAAAGGCAGAGGATGTGTATACTGAATTTCCACTCTTAGGTTAATAATTGAGAAGTGCCTTAGTTGTCAAACACCTTTGGTCCTCAGTTTTATAGATTATGAGCAAGTGTGTGATTCTGTTGATAGGAGAGCTTTAGCAAAGGTCTTATCCTTGTATGATATACCAGACAAATACATTAAAGCGATTAGTGCTATATACAAGAATAACACTGCTGCAGTTAAGGTAGGAAATGTGGTTAGCAACTGGTTTTGTATTAAATCATGAGTTAAGCAGAGTTGTGTTCTATTCCCCTTTATATGGATCATTTTGATGGACTTTGTCTCAAGGAGCACAGGAGAGGCAATGGGAGACCATGGAATCAAATGGGGAGGAAAAACTCTCCTGAGCTTAGATTCTTCTGATGATTTAAGCATCCTACATGAAAGTTTGAGCAAATGAATGAACTTTTAGAGGTTTTGCAAGTTAAGGGTGCTAAGATAGGTTTAAAAGAGGACTAAGTCATTAAGGCTAAGAATATGCAAAGATGAAAAGGTGACAATGGGTAACAAAAAGATTGATCAGGTGGGCAGCTTCACTTGCCATGGTAGTAATATTAGTAAAAATGGTGGGAGTAGTGAAGATATTAAAAGTAAAATAGCCAAGGCTCAAGGTGTTTGTTTATACTTAAAAAAATTGGAAGAATAGGAATATAAGTCTGCAAAACAAGATTAGAACATTGGAAGGTATAACAATGACAATGGTCAAATATGGCTCTGAAGCATGGATGCTACAAAAACCAGATGAAGATTTACTAGGTTTTTTTTTTCCAGAAAAATTGCCTACAGATTGTTCTGGGTACCAAGCTAACTGAATATATTTCAAACAGTAGGCTGTATGAAAAATATGGTTCAATCCTGCTTTCTAAGGGTATAATAAAAGAAAAGTTGAGATGGCTAGGGCACATTCTGGGGATGAAGGATGACAGGCTGTCCTTTTTGGCCAACAGTCTAGGGCTAAATGGAAAGCAGGTTGTCCTTGTCTGGGTTGAGGTTGTCATAAATAAAAATTCATAGGAAATAGGAAATTCCTGAGGGGTCGTAAAGAGTGAAGCTTTGAATAGATTGGGATGGAGGAGTGTGCATAGCTATGTTGGCCTCAGGTGGCTTGGTGCTGTGGTGAGTTGTTAGTAATAGTAGCAGTATGATGCAATGTGATGGTAGTAACAACAGCCTGTCTTCTTGGTGAAACTTTCACCAATAGTTTATCAGCATAAATTAAAAATGAGGTCTTTGTTTTGACAGCAATTGAAAAGAAAAAGTCATATTTTATATTTGTGATTTATGGAATAAATAAATAAAAGTTACATTTTTAGAATCAAAAGAAAATCTCTATGTTAATATTTGAATAAAACTGAAACACTGAAAGGACATATACATCAAAATAGGATAATTAGTATTTCAAAAAAGAGGTCTTTCTAGGTAAGCCAATAAGCTAATGATTTCAAATGTTTGATTTTTAATAATTTTATTAATAACCATATTGTTGTACAGCTTAGGGTTTTAGCTAGTCATTGATATATACAATTCTTCCCACTGCTTATTTGGTAACAAGATGTGAGGGTTTTTGCTTTACATAATTCTGTGCAATTATATACAGGTTTTTTACCCTAGGCAAATTTTTAAGACTTAGAAATGTGAAGAGAGTTAACATGGAAGCTTGGTAGAGTAGGCTATGTTTTTGACCATGGACCTATTACTGAAAGTTTCATTTTCCTAACTTAACCCCTTTCCAAGATAGCAAAAAATAGCTAAACTAGAACTTTACCTAAAAACTAACCAACAGAGCCTTAATGTAGGCTAGCCTAGGTCTTGTAGATAAAAATTTTAAATGAACTAACTTACATGATATCTTCAACTGAATCTTCTGGGCTCCTTAGTTCAGCATATTGATAATCTCTTGCAAAAACAGTTTTACAATCATCACTTAACTGGCTAGTTTGTAGAAAGAGTGGCTGCCATTTCTTTTCACTATCAACAGTATTCTGCATGCATACCCATTTATCAGAAAATATTTCATCTTCTTTAAGCTCAGTTACACATTGTAGCTTGGAAGATAAAAGGATAGTTTCAGTGCTTTTATCTAGAACAGATTTATCAAAATTTTTGAGATCTTTTGTAGGGGAAAGTGGGAATACTGGTCCAATCCTTGCCTTCCCATCAGTCCTAATAAAATGGCACCTTCCTAAAGAAACATTTTTGGCACTATTACAGTCAGGGTTTTCATCTAGCCCTATATCAACAAGGCCAGCAAACATCATTGGAATAAGTTCATTTTTAGGCTCTAATATCAGTTTCAACCTAACATTACTCTCTGGAATTTCCCGGCCTTCAGTCTGTCTAACATTTGGTGACTTACCATAAATAATACATTCTTCAGTGATGACATGATAGCTTGAAGCTTCAGTTCTTGATAAACACAGTAAACCTAATATAGCTATTAACATAGTTCTTAACAACATCTTGGACAGCTTTTCTATATCAGATGAAGCTTATTCGCTTTTTATTTTTGGAAAAAGTGTTTGAAGATCCAACTTTCAATCAGCAAAAGCACAAAATTAACAATATGTTTACTTCTTAGAAGCCAGATTAATATTAAACGCTTGTTTTACTTTTGAGTATGAATATATATTTGGAGCATGTGATGTAAGATAAAACTAATTGCAGATAATAGCCGAAAATTTTGCGTAATGTTTGTTTTATAAACGATTCTCTTTTTATTGTATTTACTGAGTAAACAGGGTTCTTTATGCAGTAAACTTGTACAAGTTTCAGTGATATGCTGCTGAGCGATTTGATAACTGGGAATTTACAGCACGTGCTTCTTGTGAAAAAGGTTTTTAACTAAAAACTTGTTTGTGGTGCATGAAGTCTGTTTGAGAAAATTCTGGAATAAATGATTTTGTGGACTGGAGACTAGTGGTATCATGAACAGTCAAACTGGCCCCCCAGCTGGGGGTACAGTAGCTCCTACTAGTGTTGGACAGTATTCAGTGGTTCATAGTCCCATGCAGGGGCCTGTAAATGGGGCCCCAGGACCAAAAATGATGCAAATGCAGTGGAATATGCCTAGTGGTATGCAAAAAGTCATGTTTCCGGCAGTCGTACCAAATGTTTATGGACAAGTATATACACCAGCTTCCAACCCATCACAGCAGTATATGTATACAGTGAATAACACAAATGATGGACTTGAATCAGGCCAAGTTATGACACAACTATATGGACAGCAAGTGTACAGTAATCGAGCACCAGTGCTGAACCAGGCACAGTATGCTTGTACAGTGAGTAACAGATATAATGGACTTGAAGTGGAAGAATGTGAGTCAGAAGGTATTGACCATTATCCATCTGACACAAACTTTGAATCCGATGATATGACTATGGTAAATCCAAGAGTAGTGGAAGGACTATGCTCAAGAGGAAAAGAGAATAACTTGAAAAGGAGAGTGACCTCACCTATTAGTAATGAAAGTGCTCAGATTGAAAGAGGAGCACCAAAGAGACAATTTGTTCACCAAAGACCAGACCAGAAGGCCAAAGGCCTGTCACTTGCAAAAGATAGGAGAAATATTCCAAATTTCCAGATCCCATTAATGGAAATACCTGAAAAGGAAATGATACATGGAAGTGTTGTAATCAAAGCAGTTGATATAAATGCCAAGTTCTTAAATGAATACGAGCTTTGTATGTTTTTCAAGGAAAAAATTAGTGGCAGATTCGAGTTTGAAACAAATCGTGAAGGGAACACTATTTACTTGCATTTAAAAGATGAGAGCGGGAAGAAATCAGCATTGGAAATCAAAACTGTGAATAACATAGAAGTAACAGTTTTAAGGAAAGAACATGTATCAAGAGGTGTGATGAAAGGAATTCCTTTATATTTATCTATTGTACAAATTGAGGAAAGTATCCAATCTGCTGTGCCTGTAAAAGAAGTGATTAGAATGCAGAGGTATAACCGGGATCTAAAAAAGCTTGAAGACAGCCTGTCAGTAATGGTGGTTTTTGAATCAATTATAACCCCAGCAAGTGTGTGGTGCTGCGGTAGAAACAGAGATGTCTTACCCTACAAAAGGAAGGTGATGCAGTGCTACAAATGCCAGAAATATGGGCATCTTCAGAAAGACTGTAAATCAAAGGAGATCTGCCTCAGATGTGCCAAGAATCATCAAAGCCGTGATTGCCCTCTGAAACAGGAGAGTGTAGATGAGCGTACCAGCAGATACAGGTGCGCCAATTGTAAACAAAACCATTCATCCACTTCATCAGTATGCCCAGTAAGAAGGGAGAACCAACAAGTGCTAGAAGTGGCAGAAAAGTATGGCATGGGATTTAAAAGAGCAAGGACAACATTTAGAAGTTATGCTCATGTAGTCCAGAATAACCTGAATCCTGAGAAAAGAATAATCAGTAACACAGCAGCAGAATTGCAACAAATGACGGCAAAGAAGTTAGTGATTGGGATGCTTATAACCCCAGGAATACTGAGTATTGAAAACTTGCCATTGAATGAAAAGGTAGATAAACTGTGTGAATTGGTTGAGCAAATGAAGTTTGGAAAACTTGACCGCAATGATGTAAAATTGGTTTGTGAAACAAGTAGCACCTTGGAAAACAGAACATGTCCTTAATGCAGCTCAAAATATTATCCTGGAATGCATGTTCAATCATGAGAGAAAAAAGGGAATTATTACTTCAATATTGTGACAGAAAAGACATTGATATTTTTTGTATTCAAGAAACTTGGCTAAAACCAAATATCATGAGCCCCTGCAAAGGTTTCAACATCTTGAGAAATGATAGAATAACAGGAAGAAAAGGTGGAGTTATGATTGGAATAAGAAGTCATATTCATTATGAAGAATTGGACTTAGCAAGTCAGCAATCAATTGATAATGAAGTGGAAGTAGTTGGAACTAAAATGTTTTTAAAAAATGAAAAGAAAATGAATGTTATATGTGTATATAACCCATCTGGAAATAATGGACTGTTGGGAGAAAGGATAGATGAAATTATTAAAATGATACCAGTTGCAGAGGACCTGATAATATTGGGTGATATGAATGCACATAGTAAATCTTGGTGCAAGTGTAGAAATGTAAATAGTTCTGGAACAAGTTTAGAAAACTGTTTAATAAATAGCCCAATATGCTTAGCAACACCTGTTGGGATGCCAACTAGAGTTAATCCCCAGACAGGAGAGACAACAACAATTGATTTGCTATTATGCAATCCTAAACTCTATATCAAATTAAACATAGAATGTGATGCTGAAAGTGAACTGGCCAGTGATCACAACCCCATATTGTGCACTATTAATGAAGAAGTCCTTCCAAAAGGTAATAAGAGAAAGGGATTCAAAACTAAAAATTTTAACTGGTTTATACTCAGAGAAGCACTGGACGAGTTTGATGTGAAATCACTAACAGAGGAAGAAGTAGAATTATCTAGGAAAGTTGAAATATTTCAAGAGAAATTGATAGAAATAGCCAAAACTGTTGTACCATATAGAGAAATCAGCCGTCACCAAGGGTGTATCTGGTGGAATGAAGATTGTTCGAAAGCCAAAAGAGAATTCATTGCAAAAAAGAGAAAATATAATCTAGTGAGAAATCTTCATAGCCTTATTGAAAAGAACAGAGCTTATGCTATATTTCGAAAAACAGTACTTGAAGCCAAGAAAAAATCATGGAATAACTTTATAAACAAACTTGACTTTCGAAAACCAACATCCAAAGTATATGAGTTTATGAAAAAGATGAATAACAGAGCAACTTCAGGCCGGAGCAACCCACCTATTGCATCTGATAATAAGCTTCTTGTGACTGAAGATGAAAAAGCTGATGCAGCTGCCAAATTCATGAGCTCTACCGTTGGCCGGGGAGATCCGGATATACAGAAGAAGACCAATATGGACACAAAAGTAAGTGACCTTGGAACACAAGGACAATACGAACCATACAATAGACCATTCATTGAACAGGAATTAATGAATGTAATTAATAAGCTTCCTGATACATCTCCTGGACCAGACGAAATTTTGCCACAGTTCGTGAAGTCGCTCCCCAAATTGTGGATCAATGTACTGCTAGAATTAATCAATGGTATATGGAGGGAGGGAAAATTTCCTGATGTTTGGAAGTATGGTGAAGCAGTAATGCTACCAAAGCCTGGCAAAGACTTATCAAAGATTGAAAACTATAGATACATTACCCTTCTCCCTGTTTTGGGGAAAGTTATGGAAAGGATGGTGAAGAAGAGACTGGAAGCTGTGACACAACAGAAGAAAATTTTGAAAGACATTCAGTGTGGTTTCAGAAAAAATAGAAGTGCAGAAGACAGTCTTATGTGCCTCAAACAGGAGGCATTATATGCTTTGCAAAATGGGTGGATTTTAGCAGCGATTTTAATTGACATTGAAGGCGCTTTTGATAATATGCTTCATAGAAAAATGGTTGGAGGCCTAGTAACAGGTGGCATAAAAGGCCAAATGTTAGCATTTTTAAATGATTATTTAATAGGAAGAAAAGTTAAAGTGCGAGTTGGTGGAAAAATTTCAAATATAACAGTGTTTCCTGAAAGAGGAATCCCTCAAGGATCAGCATTGGGGCCTGACATGTACAACATAGGATCATATGATATTCCTATCAACATGAAGGATGATGGAGGAGCTATTTTCTCAGATGACAATACTGCGTGGGTCATGGCACGTGACACCTACCATATAAAGACCCTAATAACCCAGGTCATTGCAAAATTAGAAAAATGGTCCAAAGAAGCTGACTTAAAGTTTTCTGCAACAAAGACGAAGGCAATTGTTATCACTAGGAAAAGAATTGGAACCCTTCCAGATCTGTACTTAAGTGGCCACCCAGTTGAATATGTTAGTGAAGCAAAAATACTAGGTGTAGTGGTTGACAATAAACTTACCTGGAAACCCCATGTGATGTATCTTAAATATACATGTTTGAAAAGACTCAATGTTATGAAGAGTTTGGCCTATATGGCTAGAGGATTACCAGCAGAACTTTTGATCCAGTATTATATCAAATATGTATTGCCTAAAATGGAGTATTGCTCAACAATTTATGGCACAGCTTGTCACTCAACCATTGCAAGATTAGATGTAATCCAAAACTCAGCCATAAGAATTGCATTTGGAGTAAGAAAAACAACACTGCTAGTTTCCTTCTATCAGAAAGTGGTCTAGCAGACCTGGAAACACGAAGAAAGATCAGATTTTTAAAATATGTACAGAGGATTTGGTCTTTAGAAAATAACCACCCAGTTAAGTCAAAAATAATCAAACTTGGTCGCCAAGCAACTGCCAACACATCTAAAGCAAGAAATCAGTCCAATTGTCTTGAAGCAGCATTAGAAATTTGTAAAAGTTATGGAATTGATATAGTACTTTCCAAAATGTTAAGCGTTGGTGAAATAGGTGTCCCTCCACCATGGGAGGAAAACAGGATAAGTTCAAGATTAGAATTCAATATGGACCAAGATACTCCAGCGGACTTGGCATTCTGCATGATGATGGAAAAAGAGTACAAGGGATACCTTCCATTATTCACTGACGGATCAAAAGTAGATGAAATGAAGCATGTAGGAGCAGCGTTTTGGTGCCCTTTCAAAAATGTATCCAAAAAATTCAAATTACCTCCAGAGAGCAGTGTATTCCTGGCAGAAGTTTACGCCATTAAGAAGGTGCTGGAGTTCATTGAGGAATCTGTTGAAGAGGACAAGGTTATCATTTGCTCTGATTCAAAAAGTGCTATTCAAGCAGTTGTAAATGCTAATACTATGGCAAAACCAAATAGAGATGTCCTTATATGTTACATTAAACTACAAGATATATTAAAAAAGAAGAAAGTAGTTATTCAGTGGATTCCCGCCCACATTGGGATCTCTGGAAATGAAATAGCAGATTTGAAGGCCAAATCCGCAGTTGAGTCAGGAACACTTGTAACCGACATGGACACTCCTTACGAAGTTATGATATTTGATAAAGTGATTAAAGAGATGATCGTCAGGGTTTTAAAGCGAATAGAGATTTGACTGGGAATCTTTTTGTGACTATGAAAAAACAGAGAAATATAGAAACGAAGGTGTATAAAGGACTCACTAGATATGAAGCAAAGAAACTGTTTCGACTCCGATCACACCATGCTGGAGTTGGTTGTTACAAAGCAAAATTTTTGGGACAGAGTGAGGAATGTCCTAAGTGTGGTGCATCAGAAACTATAGAACACTTGATGATAATTTGCCGTGAAAGCGAACAAGAAAGACGTGAAATAACCGAATTTTTCAGACAGAAGGAAGTGCAGTCGAGCCTATATATGTTATTAGGAGGATTTGATAGTGAAGAAGAAAATTGTATGATAGTTAGTCTTGTCATACAGTTTCTGACAAGAATTGCAAGATTAAAGGACATTTGAATTAAAGTTTCAGGAAATACGATTTCCTCCTACTATTTATTAAGAAGTGAGAATCGACTTGCCATAGAACGTCCTCTAGGCTGAACAGCAAGAGGGGAGTTAACGTCAACGTCAACGTCAACGCGATTTGATAACTGATTTTTTTTTTTTTTTTTTTTTTTTTTTTTTTTTTTTTTTTTTTTTTTTAACTAGAACAAACCCTTTCTATAGATTATAACCGTTTGCATAACCGTTAAATGCTCGTGAATACATAACACGTGCTTCTTGTGAAAAAGATTTTTAACTAAAAACTTGTTTGTGGTGCATGAAGTCTGTTTGAGAAAACTCTGGAATAAATGATTTTGTGGACTGGAGACTAGTGGTATTATGAACAGTCAAACAGGCCCCCCAGCTGGGGGTACAGCAGCTCCTACTACTGTTAGACAGTATTCAGTGGTGCATAGTCCCGTGCAGCGGCCTGTAAATAGGGCCCCAGGACCACAGATGATGCAAATGCAGTGGAATGTGCCTAGTGGTATGCAAAAAGTCATCTTTACGGCAGTTGTACCAAATGTTTATGGACAAGTATTTACCCCAACTTCCAACCCATCACAGCAGTATATGAATACAGTGGATAACACAAATGATGGACTTGAATCAGGTAAAGTTATGCCACAACTATATGGACAGCAAGTGTACAGTAATCAAGTACTGAACCAGGCACAGTATGCTTGCACAGTGAGTAACAGATATAATGGACTTGAAAGTTGAAGTGGAAGAATGTGAGTTAGATGGTATTGACCATTCTCCACCCGACACAAACTTTGAATCCGATGATATGGCTATGGTAAATCCAAGAGTAGTGGAAGGACTATGCTCAAGAGGAAAAGAGAATAACTTGAAAAGGAGAGTAACCTCACCTATTAGTGATGAAAGTGTTCAGATTGAAAGGGGAGCACCAAAGAGACAATTTGTTCACCAAACACCAGACCAGAAAGCCAAAGGCCTGTCACTTGCAAAAGATAGGAGAAATATTTCAAATTTCCAGATCCCAGTATTGGACAAAACTGAAAAGGAAATGATACATGGAAGATACATGATAAAACATGGAAGATACATGATAAATGATACATGATACATGATGTGAATCAGTTGATATAAATGCCAAGTTCTCAAATGAATACGAGCTTTGCATGTTTTTCAAGGAAAAAATTAGTGGCAGATTTGAGTTTGAAATAAATCGTGAAGGGAACACTATTTACTTGTATTTAAAAGATGAGAGAGGGATGAAATCAGCATAGGAAATCAAAACTGTGAATGACACAGAAGTAACAGTTATAAGGAAAGAACATGTATCAAGAGGTGTGATGAAAGGAATCCATTTATATTTATCAATTGTACAAATTGAGGGAAGTATCCAATCAGCTGTGCCGGTCAAAGAAGTGATTAGGAAGCAGAGGTATAACCGGGATCTATAAAAACTTGAAGACAGCCTGTCAGTAATGGTGGTTTTTGAATCAATTATTACCCCAGCAAGTGTGTGGTGCTGTGGTAGAAACAGAAATGTTTTACCCTACCATAGGAAGGTGATGCAGTGCTACAAATACCAGAAATATGGGCATCTTCAGAAAGACTGTAAATCAAAGGAGACCTGCCTCAGATGTGCCCAAAATCATCAAAGCCGTGATTGCCCTCTGAAACAAGAGAGTGTAGACGAGCGTACCAGCAGATACAGGTGCGCCAATTGTAAACAAAACCATTCATCCACTTCATCAGTATGCCCAGTAAGAAGGGCAAATCAACAAGTGCTAGAAGTAGCAGAAGAGTATGGCATGGGATTTAAAAGAGCAAGGACAACATTTAGAAGTTATGCTCATGCAGTCAGGAATAACCTGAATCCTGAGAAAAGAATAATCAGTAACACTGCAGCAGAGTTGTAACAAATGACGGCAAAGAAGTTAGTGATTGGGATGCTTATAACCCCAGGAATGCTGAGTATTGAAAACTTGCCATTGAATAAAAAGATAGACAAACTGTATGAATTGGTTGAGCAAAGGAAGTTTGGAAAACTTGACCGCAATGATGTAAAATTGGTTTGTGAAACAAGTAGCACCTTGGAAAACAGAACATGTCCTTAATGCAGCTCACAATATTATCCTGGAATGCATCTTCAATCATGAGAGAGAAAAGGGAATTACTGCTTCAATATTGTGACAGAAAAAACATTGATATTTTTTGTATTCAAGAAACTTAGCTAAAACCAAATATCATGAGCCCCTGCAAAGATTTCAACATTTTGAGAAATAATAGAATAACAGGAAGAAAAGGTGGAGGTATTATTGGAATAAGAAGTCATATTCATTATGAAGAATTGGATTTCGCAAGCCACCAATCAGCTGATAATGAAGCAGAAGTAGTTGGAATTAAACAGTTTTTAAAAAATTAAAAGAAAATGAATTTTATATGTGTATATAACCAATCTGGAAATAATGGACTGTTGGGAGA
The DNA here is from genome assembly GCF_032884065.1 of Artemia franciscana. Classification (NCBI taxonomy): domain Eukaryota; kingdom Metazoa; phylum Arthropoda; class Branchiopoda; order Anostraca; family Artemiidae; genus Artemia; species Artemia franciscana. Next base: position 19,424,104 of record NC_088865.1, on the reverse strand, counting down.
AAGGATAGATGAAATTACTAAAATGAAACCAGTTGCAGAGGACATGGTACAATTGGGTGATATGAATGCACATAGTAAATCTTGGTACAAGTGTAGAAATGTAAATAGTTCTGGAACAAGTTTAGAAAACTGTTTAATAAATAGCCCAATATGCTTAACAGCACCTGTTGGATGCCAACTAGAGTTAATCCTCAGACTGGAGAGACAACAACAATTGATTGGCTATTATGTAATCCTAGACTCTATATCAAATTAAACATAGAATGCGGTGCTGTAAGTGAACTGGCCATTGATCACAACCCCATACTGTGCACTATTAATGAAGAGGTTTTACCAAAAGGTAATAAGAGAAAGGGATTGAAAATTATAAATTTTAACTGGTTTATACTCCGAGAAGCACTGGACGAGTTTGATGTGGAATCACTAACAGAAGAAGAAGTAGAATTATCTAGGAAAGTTGAAATATTTCAAGAGAAATTGATAGAAATAGCCAAAACTGTTGTGCCATATAAAGAAATTAGCCTTCACCAAGGTTGTATCTGATGGAATGAAGATTGTTCGAAAGCCAAAAGAGAATTTATTGGAAAAAAGAGAATATATAATCTGGTGAGAAATCTTCATAGCCTTATTGAAAAGAACAGAGCTTATGCTATATTTCGAAAAACAGTACTTGAAGCCAAGAAAAAATCATGGAATAACTTTATAAGCAAACTTGACTTTCGAAAACGAACATCCAAAGTATACGATTTTATGAAAAAGATGAATAACAGAGAAACTTCGAGCCAGAGCAACCCACCTATTGCATCTGATAATAAGCTTTTTGTGACTGATGATCAAAAAGCTGATGCAACTGCCAAATTCATGAGCTCTACGATCGGCTGGGGAGATCAGGGTATACAGAAGAAGACCGATATGGACACAAAAGTAAGTGACCTTGGAATACAAGGACAAGACGAACCATACAATAGACCATTCATTGAAGAGGAATTAATGAATGTAATTAATAAGCTTCCTGATACATCTCCTGGACCAGACGAAATTTTGCCACAGTTCATGAAGTCGCTCCCCAAATTTTGGTTCAATGTACTGCTGCATTTAATTAATGGTATATGGAGGGATGAAAAATTTCCTGATGTTTGGAAATATGGTGAAGGAGTAATGCCACCAAAGCCTGGCAAAGACCTATCAAAGATTAAAAACTGTAGATACATTACCTTTCTCCCTGTTTTGGGGAAAGTTATGGAAAGGATGGTGAAGAAGAGACTGGAAGCTGTGATACAACAGAAGAAATTTTTGAAAGACATTCAGTGTGGTCTCAGAAAAAATAGAAGTGCAGAAGACAGTCTTATATGCCTCAAACAGGAGGCATTATATGCTTTGTAAAATGGGTGGATTTTAGCAGCGATTTTAATTGACATTGAAGGTGCTTTTGATAATATGCTCCATAGAAAAATGGTTGGAGGCCTAGTAACAGCCGACATAAAAGACCAAATGTTAGCATTTTTAAATGATTATTTAATAGGAAGAAAAGTTAAAGTGCGAGTTGGTGGAACAATTTCCAATATAACAGTGTTTCCTAAAAGAGGAATCCCTCAAGGATCAGCATTGGGGCCTGACATGTACAACATAGGATCATACAATATTCCTATCAACATGAAGGATGATAGAGGAGCTATTTTTGCAGATGAAAATACTGCGTGGGTAATGGCGCGTGACACCTACTATATAAAGACCCTAATAACCCAGGTCATTGCAAAACTAGAAAAATGGTCCAAAGAGGCTAACTTAAAGTTTTCTGCAACAAAGACGAAGGCAAAAGTTATTACTAGGAAAAGAATTGGAACCCTTCCAGATCTGTACTTAAGTGGCCACCCAGTTGAATATGTTAGCGAAGCAAAACTACTAGGTGTAGTGGTTGACAATAAACTTACCTAGAAACCCCATGTGATGTATCTTAGATCAACATGTTTGAAAAGACTCAATGTTATGAAGAGTTTGGCCTATATGGCTAGAGGATTGCCAGCAGAACTTTTGATCCAGTATTATATCAAATATGTATTGCCTAAAATGGAGTACATGTTAAACAATTTATGACACAGCTTGTCATTCAACCATTGCAAGATTAGATGTAATCCAAAACTCAGCCATAAGAATTGCATTTGGAGCAAGAAAAACAACACCTGTTAGTTTCCTTCTATCAGAAAGTGGTCTAGGAGACCTGGAAACACGAAGAAAGGTCAGATTTTCAAAATATGTACAGAGGATTTGTTCATTAGAAAATAACCACCCAGTTAAATCAAAAATCATCAAACCCGGTCGCCAAGCAACTACCAACATATCTAAAGCAAGAAATCAATCCAATTGTCTTGAAGCAGCATTAGAAATTTGTAGAAGTTATGGAATTGATATAGTACTTTCCAAAATGTTAAGAGTTGGTGAAATAGGTGTCCCTCCACCATGGAAGGAAAACAGAATCAGTTCAAGATTAGAATTCAATATGGAACAAGATACCCCAGCGGACTTGGCATTCTGCATGATAGTGGACAAAGAATACGAGGGACACCTTCCATTATTCACTGACGGATCGAAAGTAGATGAAATGAAACATGTAGGAGCAGCATTTTGGTGCCCTTTCAAAAATGTGTCCAAAAAATTTAAACTACCTCCAGAGAGCAGTGTATTGTGGCAGAAGTTTACGCCATTAAGAAGGTGCTGGAGTTCATTGAGGAATCATTTCCTCAATGCTCAATCATCAAATCCGCAGGACAAGGTGATCATTTGCTCTGATTCAAAAAGTGCTGTTCAAGCAGTTGTAAATGCTAATACTTTGGCAAAACCAAATAGAGATGTCCTAATATGTTACATTAACCTACAAGACATATCAAAAAAGAAGAAAATAAATGAAATAGCAGATTGGAAGACCAAATCCGCAGTTGAGTCAGGAACACTTGTAATGAACATGGACACTCCTTACGAAGTTATGATATTTGATAAAGTGATTAAAGAGATTGATCGTCAGGGTTTTAAAAAGTATAGAGATTTGACTGGGAATCTTTTTGTGACAATGAAAAAACAGAGAAATATAGAAACGAAGGTGTATAAAGAACTCACTAGATATGAAGCAAAGAAACTGTTTCGACTCCGATCACACCATTCAGGAGTTGGTTGTTACAAAGCAAAATTTTTGGGACAGTGTGAGGAATGTCTCAAGTGTGGTGCATCAAAAACTATAGAACAGTTAATGATAATGTGCCGTGAAAGCGAACAAGAGAGACGTGTAATAACAAATTTTTTTCAGGCAGAAGAAAGTGCAGTCGAGCCTATATATGTTATTATGAGGATTTGATAGTGAAGAAGAAAATTGTATGATAGTTAGTCTTGTCATACAGTTTCTGACAAGAATTGTAAGATCAAAGGACATTTGAATTGTAGTTTCAGGAAAGAAGATTTCCTCCTACTAATTATTAAGAATTGAGAATCGACTTGCCATAGAACGTCCTCTAGGCTGAACAGCAAGAAGGGAGTTAACGTCAACGTCAATGTCAACGCGATTTGATAACTATTCGTTGAATTACATGAATTTAGCCAAATGACATTAATACTTGAATTTAGCCAAATTGAATTTGAATTTAACCAAATTAGAATTCACGAAGGTTGCCATAGTTAAAGTCTTTTCAAAGTCTTCCAATAGATTGCTCCAATACGTCAATGCATAAGTTAAATTTAGACTAATCTTTTACTTTTTATGTTAATTTTGTCTCACGATGGCAATTTGCAAACAGGCCCATTAGCCTATAACTTAATTAAATAAAAAAACAAGTTTTTTCACCTAAAGTTAAGGAGTAACGTTAAAATTTAAAACGAACAGACATTATTATGTATATGAGAGGGTTCATCCCCTCGTCAATACCTCGATCTTTACGCTAAAGCTCAAGTTAGGCTCAAATTCCTTAAAAATTAACCCTAAATCGCAAAGGCCGTTTAATTAGAACAAAAGCTCTTTTGAAAGTACAAAATACAATTTAGCGTAAAAGGGAGATATTGACGATGGAGCGAATCCCTTAATATACATAACAATTTCTGTTTTGTTTAGTTTTAATTTGCTCCTTGCTCTCAGTAGAAAAACTTGTTGTTTTATTATTGTGAGCTATGATATCCTTCTAAATATCAAATTTCATTAAGATACGATCACTTGTTCGTAAAGTAAAAAATACCTCATTTTCTCTAATTTTTCCCAATTAAACCCCCCCGAATCTCCCAAATAGAGTGGATCCGTTGCCGTTATGTCAATTAAGTATCTAGGACTTGTGCTTATTTTTATCACCAAGTTTCATTCCGATCCCTCCACTCTATGCGTTTTCCAAGATTTCAGGTCTCCCCCTCCAACTCCCCCCAATGTCACCGGATCCGGTCAAAATTTAAAATAAGAGCTCTGAGGCATGATATACTTGTAAATATCTAATTTAATTAAGATCCGATCACCCTTTCGTAAGTTAAAAATACCTTATTTTTTCTAATTGTTCCGAATTAACCGTCCCCCCCACTCTCCCCTGGATGGTCGAATTAGGGAAACGACTATTTCTAATTTAATCCTGTTTGGTCCCTGGTACGCCCGCGAAATTTCATCGTCCTAGCTCATCTGAAAGTGCCCAAAATAGCAAAACCGGGACAGACAGACCGACAGAATTTGCGATCGCTATTTGTCACATGGTAAATACCAAGTGACATAATAATAGATTTTAGCGCTACCTATTATTTTAATGAAAGATGAAAAGTACCTTAAAATAAAATCGCCACATTATATTAGCGAAGAAATTGTAAAACGTTTCATCAGATTTTTCAGACTAATAGGCTATTTTATCATATTAATTTATATAAAATGTCGGAAGACTCTGTAAGCCCTTTCTTGTAATCTTACGAGAATGTTATATTATTTGTACCTTTAGATAATGATAGTTCATATACAGGATTTTTTTTTAAAGACTAGGCTAGACCATGTGAATCTGCAAGCTAGGGTCTTCCCTAGGCCTATTCTTAAGGCTTAAACAATTCTATTATGACAGGTGTTTGTAACTCAGAAGTGTAGGGGTCTTAAGGTAAAATTCTAGCTTTGCCATTTCTTGCTATCTTGGAAAGAAGTTAGGGTAGGAGGTGGGCTATTTGCCTAGATAGCTACATGGAGAGAAGGAAAATCGTTAAGGAGACAATTCCTACTTAATAATAGCAGAGTAATCATAGTTAAGACATTTTGCATGCATTCTATATTTTATCCCCCATCCTGATCTATAAATATACAGCCCAAATTGTATATTTTCAATCTATCTTCAGAATGCATATCAGTTGTTTCAACCTCTGTACCCATAAATTGAATCAACTTTGGAAAAAAAATGAAAATCAAGTTAAAGGTGCATAATGCATTGAAAAAGCCTATATAACTTAGGCTAGGGTGCTTAACCAGTTTACTGACCATCAGAACAATATTCTGTACTTTAATCAGCACAAAAACCACAAAACAACTTACTCAGATATGATTAATACATCACCTGAGAGCTCTGTCATTGCTTGTTTTATATGCTTTGAAAAGTATTCCAAAAGCAGCATTGCTAATAGGCTATATGAAAGTGCTTTTTTAAACTCATAACAATGAACATGTAGGCTACAAGACATCCCAAACCAGTTTTTCAACCTGTACTTTATTCATATGCTCCAATGTGTCAATCTGTAGATCAACATGAGTCACAACTGGTTTTCTAACAGAGATCATACCAGCTCCTTTACATTTAAATCTGTAGATACTTCTATTGAAAACAATTAGATGTAAAGATAAAAAAGTAAAGAAAAATATTTAAACCTTCATATACTTGTATTGAAAACAAATAAAATTATAATAGCCTATCCAAAAATAAATTATACAGGCTAAAAAAATGGTGTTAACAAAGAAAACGGAACTTTGACTCTTCCAAACATATCTGGCAGTAAAACTTTTGGTAAAATTTTAGTTAATTGACTTCTTGGTATATCAGAAAGGGTTTAGGTTAGGAAAATGAAACTTTCAGGAATGAATCTACGGACTAAAGTATGTCCCAGGAAGGTACTTTGAAGCAACTACCTCCACTCCTTCTCCCTCTAGAGGGCCCTGACCTTTGATGACCTTTAAAAATATGTGTGTTATAAAAGTGAAACCTTACAAAATATATCTTCTGCTTAATTGAAGTACAACAAAATTGTTTTTAGCATCATCATTTTACCAAAAGTTTTACCAGATCTATCACCATCATCAACTATGGAGCATCACAGTTCTTGCAACTAATTTGCTCTGAAGTGTGAATTAAGGTAATTATAACTTAGCTCAATTCCATTTTATAAGGTTTTAAAGATATACAAATACATTTCCTAAATTTTGAAAGAAAATATTGATATGGCTAAATTCTACTCAAAAAACAGGAATTGCATCTTCAGAACTAAAAGCAGAGAAACAGCAACTAGTAACTGAAAATTAAGGTAAAATGTTGTTTTGTCAGAATTTCAATAGGTATAGACCTGTCATGTAGGCAAATTTTAGGGCCCTCTAGAGGGAGAAGGAGTGGAGGTGGGTACTTTAAAATAGCTTCCCTGGACATACTTTAGCCTGTAGACCCATCCCTGAAAGTTTCATTTTCCTAACCTAAACCCTTTCCAAGATAGCAAGAAGTCAATTAACTAGAATTTTACCAAACTTTTTTCCTTTTGACTTTGAAAGGTCACCTAGCTCTTCTGATGACCCAGCATAATTGGTTGATAGGTCTTCAAGGATACTTAAGGGATGGACCTTTCCTCTTGTACTATAGAGGGCTATGTTGTCTCCAAAAGCTTTAGTTATTGGGTCTCAACTATGCTGCACAAAATCTTGATCAGACAATTTTAAGAAAAGAGGCATGGGAGGGGTTGCCCTCTAATCATTTTTGTTACTTCAAATGGGCACTTAAATGTTTAATCTCTGTTTGAATGAGCCCTCTCCCAATAATCTAAGACCACTGAGTCAATACAATCACCCCTAGAAAAATCAATAAACACAAATCTTTCTTCTGGCAAAAAATACAAGTTACATATATTTTCAGATAAGAGCTTGATAATGAAACAAATAAAATTATAGTATCAAAATGTAAAAAATATAAAAAAGCAACTGTATTAATTAACAAAACAGAGCATCTACTCTTCTAAACATATCTAGCAGTAAACTTGGACTCTTTGGACTTTAAGAGATCATCTAGCTTCATCAGTGACCTGGCATAATTGGTAGAAATATCTTCAGGGATACATTGCCAATGCATATGCCCTTGACTCTTTCTCTCAACCTTGACTCTTTCTCTCAACCCTGACTCTTTCTCTCAACTTTACTTTTTAAAACAGTAAAAAACTTTAGCATAAAGAGCTGGGTGTTGAGGAGGGAAAGGCCCCTTTAATATACAGAGTAATTTCTGTTTTATTTTAGTTTTAATGTTGCTCCTTACTTTCAGTTAATAAACTTGTCGTTTCATTTAATCAATTTACTTAAACAGTCAATTTACTCTACAGGTTCTTCAACCTTAGTTGTTAGAATTTGTAATTTAAGGATTTAATGTAGACCATAGCTTTAAAATGTCAGTAATAATTTTTCTGCAATAAGATGAGAGATATCCTGGTGAAAACAGACTAATAAGTCTGTTTTGGTACCTTTCTGTAATTCATATAGGAAATTGAAAGTGAAAGTCAAGATCCCTGTCTATTGTGGAATGAAAATCATGAAGGTTGTTATTCCTGTAAGAAAGGGGATTCATGAGTTAGCTGTAAAGTTGAATTTTATGTTTCTTGGGGTTGATATGTAGATTTTGAATTATACAGGTGATACATTTAATTGAAGTCAGTGTTTTGCTGTAATGGAAGAGAATTTGCAAGCCTTAGGAAGACATATGGGGAAATTAGTCTAGCATTTAATCAAAATGAGATAAAACAAGTTGTTGTTTTTACTGTAAGAGTAATGCTTTCATTCCCAATATAAAATTTGGTAATCACATGGTTAAATTGGCTTCAAGTTTAGTGTACTTTGGTCTTCCTATTGGCTGTTATATGAAATCAACATGTTTTTTATTAGATGATGTTTTTTTTCAGTGAAACCTGTAAACAGGATGTTTATATCTTCAAACATTTCTTGTAATAATCAGATTTGTGCAAAATTGTATTCTTCCCTTGTTACTTTGTTTATTTATTTTATTAAAAAAAAACAAAAAAAAAACGAGTAAGCCATAGACTTGTCTTGTTACAAATTAACAGTAAACAAAACAATAAGCAACAATACACAAAAGACATTATTCAAGAACTGATCCCTCATATTCTTGCTCTTTCTCCTTATTGGCCTCTACTATCAGATAAAAATAAATGTACACTCTAGTCTTGTTTTTATTGTGTTTTAAAGTTTCTTTTATGTGTATCCCATTGGAAAATCAATTCCATGATAAGTGTGAAGTAACATATTCCTGATCTGTATGGCTGTACAGAAAAGAAATATGAAGTTTCAGCATAATTTTGCTAACCAAAAACTGTCTAAAATTTCCTTTATTAGTGTGTCTGTTTTTCCTCTTTTTTTTTCTCTTCTTCTGATCCTGTTTCTCTAAAGTGGGTAATAAAACACATTCATTCATTTAGACTTTATGAAATGGTTGAGTTTTTTGAACTCAATACTTTTGAAAATGCAAAAAAAAAAAAAAAAAAAAAAATCAGAATTTCAATGCTTTCTGTCTTGCTTTTGATGAGTAGCAAAGCATTGAGAAATTTTTCTTTGAAAGGTAATGATAAAGGTATTTCAAGTAAAATAAAAGTAGATAAATGTAAAAAAAAGAAAAGTAATGTTGAAAGCATACACAAAACAATGGCCTACTTATCAAAAAATAAGATAGGAACTCCAGGATTTCAGTTTTATTAAGCAATGTCATAAGTTTTGGCTTTCTTTTCTTTATTTTCCTCATATTTACTTTATAGTCCTCAGTTTATTGGAGAAACATGGCCAATTGCCCCTCCCCCCTCCTTGGGTGGCCATGATGTTAAATAAATAAAAGCAATAGTCAAGGTCTACCTCTAGATCCTTTAGTTTATTAAATAAAAAAACAAGTTTTTTAATGGAAAGTAAGGAGCATCATTAAAACATAAACGAACAGAACTTACTTCGTATATTAAAGGGGCTGCTTCCTCATCAACGCCCCGCTCTTTACGCTAAAGTTTGACTCTTTCTCTTAACTCTACTTTTTAAAATAGTAAAAAAAAACTTTAGCGTAAAGAGCAGGGCGTTGATGAGGAAGCAGCCCCATTCATATACGAAGTAATTTCTGTTCGTTTTAAGTTTTAATGCTGCTCCTTACTTTCCATTAAAAAAACTTGTTTTTTTTTATTTAATTTTTGAATGTTTTTGAATCAATGCATGTTTTGATTTTGGCTCTCCACAGATGAATAATTAAAACGAAATGTGCATATTTTTTTGGCTAAATGGCTTTCTCATAGTTTTGATCAAATGATTTAGAGAAAAAAGGAGCAGGGGAGGAGGCCTAGTTGCCCTCTGATTTTTTTTGTTACTTAAAAAGGCAACTAGAACTTTTAATTTTTTACAAATGTTTTTATTAGTAAAAGATATACTTAACTTACAAATTAGCTTACATAACAAACTTCTGTATTCTCATGTTTTTTTATTACGTATATGGGGGAGTTCACCCCTTGTCAGTACCTCACTCTTTACACTAAAGCTTAAATTTTGTCCCAATTTCTTAAGAATAACCCCTGAATCACAAAAGCCATAGAACAAATAGTTGAAATTACTAAAAATACTTTAGCGTAAAGAGCAGGGTAATAGGAGGAGGTGAGCCCATCATATGCGCAATAATTTCTGTTTGTTTGTAATTTTAATGCTTCTCCTTACTTTCAGTTGAAAAAACTTTTTCATATTTATTTTTTCATTGTTTTTTTTTTATAATGTTAGAAAATCCTGTGCTCCCTTCATGAAAATTTTCTCCCCCCACAACAAATTCCTCCAAGGAAAGTTCCCCCAACATATCTCCCTCTTCTCAACCCCCCACAACCTAAAAATCCCCCTGAAAACGTCGGTACACTTCCAATAACCATTACTATATGTAAGCACTGGTCAAAGTTTGTAACTTGTAGCCCCTCCCATGGGGACTTTGGGGGAATAAGTTGCACCCAAAGACATAGTTATAAGGTTTTTCGACTGCGGTGAATAAAATGGCTATCTCAGAATTTTTATCCAGTGACTTTGGGGAAATAATTGGCGTGGGAGGGGGCCTAGATACCCTCCAATTTTTTGGTCACTTAAAAAGAGCACTAGAACTTTTGATTTCCGTTAGAACGAGCCCTCTCGCAAGATTCTAGAACCACTGGGTCGATACAATCACTCCTGGGGAAAAAACAAATGGTGAATAAAATGGCTATCTCAGAATTGTTTCTTACTGTCAGAAAAGTTTCTTACTGTTTTAAAAATAGAGTTAAGAGAAAGAGTCAAACTTTAGCGTAAAGAGCGAGGCGTTGAAGAGGAAAAGCCCCTTTCATATACGGAGTAATTTCTGTTCGTTTTAAGTTTTAATGTTGCTCCTTACTTTCATTTAAAAAAAACTTGTTTTTTTATTTAATTTTGGAAAAAAGTGATGTGAGTAATGTCATTTTGTGGCACTTGGTATCTAACAAGTGACATGTAGCAAACACAAATTCTGTTGGTTGGTCAGTCTGTCTGTCTGTTGGTCCGTCTTTCTGTCTGTCCTGGTTTTGCTACTTCGGGCACTTCTAGGTAAGCTAGGACAATGAAATTTGGCAGGCGTACCAGGAACCGTACCAGATTAAGTTAGAAATTGTCGTTTCCCCTATTCGGCCATCTGGGTGGGGGGGGGGAGTGGGGGGACAGTTAAATCAGAAAAATTTGAAAAAATGAGGTATTTTTGACTTACAAACGGGTGATCGGATCTAAAGAAATTTTGTTTGGAAAAATATCGTGTCTCAGAGCTCTTATTTTAAATCCCGACCGTATCTGGTGACAATTTGGGGAGTTGCGGGGCCTAAAATCTTGGAGAACGCTTAGAGTGGATGGATCGGGATGAAACTTGGTGGGAAAAATAAGCGCAAATCCTAGATATGTGATTGACATAACCAGAATGGATCTGCTCTCTCTGCGGGAGTTCGGGGGAGGGATAATCCTGAAAGATTAGAAAAAATGAGGTATTTTTAACTTACAAAAGAGTGATGGGATCTTAATGAAATTTGATGTTTGGAAGGATATTGTGTCTCAGAGCTCTTATTTTAAATCCTGACCGGATCTGGTGACATTGAGGGGGGACCTAAAATCTTGAAAAACACTTAGAGATAAAACTTAGTGGGAAGAATAAGCACAAGTCCAAGATACATGACTGACATAACCGGACCAGATCCGCTCTCTTTTTTGGAGTTGGGGGGGGGGAGTAATACAGAAAAATTAGAGAAAATGAGGTATTTGTAACTTACAAACAAGTAATCAGGTCTTAATGAAATTTGATATTTAGAAGGATCTTGTGCTTTAGAGCTCTCATTTTAAATCCTGACCAGATCCAGTGACATTGGAGGGAGTTGGAGGGGGAAACCGGAATTCTTGGAAACCGTGAAAATTGATGTATCTCTATCTTACGAATGGGTGATCGGATCTTAATGATACTTGATATATAGAAGGATCTTATGTCTCAAATGCTCCATTTTCAATTCGAATCTGATCCGGGGACATAGGGGGCTGGATGGGGGGGGGAACGGAAAAATTGGAAGCCAGGAATTTTGGAAAACACTTAAAGTGGAGAGACCAGGATGAAACTTGATGAGAAGAATAAGCACAAGTTATAGATACGTGGTTGACATAATTGGAACGGATCCGTTCTCTTTGACGGAGCTGGGGGGTGTTAATTTGGAAAAGTTAGAAAAATAGAGTTATTTTTAACTTAAGAACGGATGACCGGATCTTAATGAAATTTGATATTTAGAAGGAACTCATGTCTCAGAGCTCTTATTTCAAATTCCGACCAAAACTTTTGACATTGAGGGGAGTTGGAGGGGGAAACCAGAAATCTTGGAAAATGCTTAGAATGGAGAAATTGGGATGACACTTGGTGGGTAGAATAAGCAAATGTCGCAGATACGTGATTGACGTAACCGTATTGGATCCACTCTCTTTGGGGGAGTTAGGGGGTGGGGTTCAGTGCTTTGGCGAGTTTGGTGCTTCTGGACGTGCTAGGACAATGTAAATTGGTAGGCGTGTCAGGGAGCTGCACAAATTGACTTGATAAAGTCGTTTTCCCTGATTCGACAATCTGGGGGGGGGGGCTGAAGGGAGAGGAAAAATTAGAAAAAAAATGAGGTAGCCTATTTATAACTTATGAGTGGGTGATCGGATCTTAATGAATTTTAATATTTAGAAGGACCTCGTGACTCAGAGCTTCTATTTTAAATCCCGACCGGCATTAAGCCTCTGATTTTCGTTTTAAATCAATCTATTGATTATAGAATTTTGCTAGAGCTCATACCATATGAGGTCTTGGTTCTTGGCTCTTCTGGCCTCGTCACAAGTGCCATATGAGCTCTTAGCACTTGTTGTATACATTGGTATTGCAATGATGTTGTCATACTTGTCACACTTCAGTAGAAAAAATTGAAGATCCTCAGCATTGAAAAGTTTACATTGAATTGCTTAAAGAGCAAAAAACTGGGAATTGCAAAAATATTTGTAGATATTTGAACAAGGGCCTACAACAATTCAAAAACCTTAAAAAGGAAAACCAAAAGTTTGAAGTTTGGTAGAAATTGTTGTTAGAAATCGAACTTAATTCAATAATCAAATATCTTTGAAAAGACGTTGAATTGCAAAAAAAGCAGAAACTGATAGTTACATAAATATGTATATATTTTAACAAGGGATATCAATAATTCAAAATGTTGAAGCTTAGTAAACAATTTTGAACCTTAGTAAAAATTGTTGTTAGAAAAACATCATTAATGAGTTTCTTTTGTCATAAGTATATACAATGTCTTTTTAATATGTAAGTTTCCTAAATAGGGGCTTGGACAAGGCAGTTCTAATAGTGTACTTCTTATTTTGATCTTAATTTATTTTTAGGATGTACGAGTTTTATATTTCTTAGTATTGGTTGTGATTGTCTCTCACTAGGCCACTAGCTGCTGCTGCAAACCAACTCCTAACCTAATCACTGCTTCTTCTCTAACCAGTGTAATTAGAATTCAATTCTGACTGTTTGATGTTTTTAAAACTATAACTCTCTTTTGCAAAAGTAATTGTTAAATTGTATTTTCATTTATTTTCAAACGTTATTTTCATAGTGAATACAAAAAGCTCATGGTACAAAAAAAAATGATTGTCACCAGCTGGAAAAATTTACAGAACAGATTAAATGGGAGATTAAATAATAGTTATATAGAATGGTAAAAAATTCTATCAAGTTTGAGTAAAGTCGCTGTCAAATTGTTTTTCCTTTAAAACAAAATCAAAAGGTGCTTGATTTGGCAAGTTATTTGTCAGTTGAGTGAAAAATTATTGGTACTTGTCTGGTTAACCTCTATATACTAAATATTTAATAAAAATATGCATACATTGCAGTTTTTCTCACCCATAATAAACAAAACATACCAATCCCAGAGAGGTAAACCAGTTTCTGTCAGATCTTACACAGCGTAATTCTTGATTGTGTTCTGTTTAACAGACAAGTACCAAATCATCTTTTGAATTTCTGGTAAAACTTATTCTTCCTTCCTAATTATCAGAGAATTTCCAGGATAAACTTCAAAATATCAGGTCATGCATGTTAATAAACATAAAATGACTCTAAGAAATGAGGACTTCTGGTTGGATAGTCTCAAGCTCAGTATGGTGAACTTATTTGTTTCTTCTAAAAAAGCATGGAGGAAAACAGACATCATTTAACTGTCTCTTCTTCCATAACCTAATGACTTCTATGAAAAATCAATTGCTTAATTGGTTGAAGTTTTTTGTGCAAAATGCAAGATCTGTATGTATTGTATTGTATCGGATTAACGACGCTTCTTGACTACTAAGGTCCCTGCGTCGGTCCTGCAGTGCATTCCTGCAGCATGATTCGATCTCTGGGTCCTGTATTACCAAGCCAAGGTCAATCCCCCCCCCCCAAAAAAAAAATGCAAGATCTTTTTCTGTAATATTGCATTTTGAATTCTCTGCCATTTTATCCTTTAGTATGAATGTGAACTAGCTGAAATTATTGAATCTTGTAAGAAGAAGTACTAAACCAATGCAATTCAATACCAGATTATAACTTACAGCAGGTATAACTTACAAATTCACCAAATTCCTTCCATGCTTGAATTCTGCAAGTTTGGCTATGGATCAGATAGGAGCCAAGAAAAACTTCGAAAAATATAGTGACAGACCAGGACAAGTAGAATAAAAACAAGTCTAAGATACGTGACTGATATAATCGGACCGGATCCGCTCTTTTTGGTGGAGTTGGGGAGGGGGGTAATTCGGAAAAATAAGGTATTTGTAACTTACGAACAGGTGACCAGATCTTAATGAAATTTGATATCTAGAAGGATCTTGTGCTTTAAAGCTCTTATTTTAAATTCTGAGCAGGTTTTGTGACATTGGAGGGAGTTGGAGGGGGAAACCGGAATTCTTGGAAAATGTGAAAATTGGGGTATTTTTATCTTACGAATAGGTGATCGGATCTTAATGAAACTTGATATATAAGAGATCTTATGTCTCAAATGCTCAATTTTTGACTCGAATTGGATCCAGGGACATAGGGGGCTGGAGGAGGGAAACAGAAATCTTGGAAAACGCTTAGAGTGGAGATATCGGGATGAAACTTGATAGGAAGAATAAGCACAAGTTCTAGATACGTGATAGAAATAATTGGAACGGATCCGTTCTCTATGGAGGAGCTGGGGGGTGTTAATTTGGAAAAATTAGAAAAATTGAGTTATTTTAACTTAAGAACGGGTCACCGGATCTTAATGAAATTTGATATTTAGAAGGAATCCATGTCTCAGAGCTTTTACTGCAAATCCCGACCAGATCTGTTGACATTGGGGGGAGTTGGTGGGGACATCGGAAATCTTGGAAAACGCTTAGAGTGGAGGAATCGGGATGAGCTTAATGAATAGAATAAGCAAATGTCATAGATACATGATTGAGGAAGTCGTACTGGATTTGCTCTCTTTGGGGGAGTTGGGGGGAGGGGTTCAGCGTTTTGGCAAGTTTGGTGCTTCTGGACGTGCTAGGATGATGAACATTGATAGGCGTGTCAGGGAGCTGCACAAATTGACTTGATAAAATCGTTTTTCCCAGATTCCACCATCTGGGGGGGCTAAAGGGAGAGGAAAAATTCGAAAAAAATTAGGTATTGATAACTTACGAGCGGGTGATCGGATTTTAATGAATTTTGGTATTTAGAAGGATATCTTGACTTAGGGCTCTTATTTTAAATCCCGACCGGCGTTAAGCCTCTGACTTTCCTTTTAAATCAATCTATTGATTCTTAGAATTTTGTTAGAGCTCATGCCATATGAGCTCTTGGCTCTTAGCTCTACTGGCCTCGTCACAAGTGCCATATGAGCTCTTAGCTCTTGTTTGTACCAGCATGTACAGGTTTCTATTATCAAACTGGGCTGCTATTGTTTATATATTGTCAACGAAGGGTTTTCCTGTATTGCTGTCTATATCTTACCATGATGATGTTGTTTTTTGCTGCTCCTTAAATCTCATTAGACTTTCTGATCCTGATTTTTGTTTTTGAGCAGCCTTACCAATGTTAGTTGGCAACATTCATTTCTTTTACCTGTGTTTTGTTACAGCCCGGGAATGAAGCACCATCTTGCAGGTCTATAAATTCAACCTCCATGCTTTTCTCATTAGGATCCTCTGGTCTGTTAGAATAGGATTAATCCAATTTGTTTACATTGAATTGCCAAGAATTTGTTTGATATCCAGCTGGCAATTTGATTCTTTGTTTCATCTTTACCGCTTCATTGCAGAAGATATTTTGCACCACATGTCAGCTCCTTCCTGCACTCCACAGTCTGACAGCAATAATCTCACCCTTGAAATTGCCAGCAGGGAGTCATTCCCTGCTGGAATGCAGGGAGTCATTCCCTGCTGGAATGCAGGGAATTCGGGGTTTTCAGCCCTTCCATCTCTGGAATATCAGGTGAAGCAAAAATTCCTTCATGAGGTATACCAGTTTGAAAGTTTCAAGGGGTTGACAACTTCAGTAGTAAGGTATACACTGAAACGAAATCTAGGCTGATACAAATTGTGAGAAATATAGAGGACTTGTAAGCAACAGTTGGCTGTTAGGTAATAATCATCTTAGGCAATGAGGGGTTATCACCTTTTGCTAGTTGGTGTATCTATTATTTGTTTCCAGTGTATTTGATGGTAAAACCAATTTGGTTCCAGTGGTAAGACATGTAGGGGACTTGTAAGTAATAATATAGTGACAGACCAGGACAAGTAGAACAACAGAATTTGGTTGTTTTTAAACTGCCTACAACAACGAAATTTCCGAGTGTTTAATGAATTGCAATAGGAGTCCAGTGGGTTGTAATAAACATGTCAAATTATCTGATTTGCAAATGAGCAGAACTAGCATGGTATAACTTACAAATTCACCAAAGTCCTTCCATAGTAGCGAAAAGGAACCAAATGAACACCTTAAATCACTGAATTTGCAAATAGGCGAAACTAATATGATACAACTGCTGTATCCACCAAATGAACTTGTCAAATTACCAAATTTGCAAATATGTGGAACTACTACAACACAACTACCAAATTCACCGAAGTTGATAACAAGCGGGAACCAAATGAACACGTTAAATCACCGAATCCAGCAAAATCGGTAACGTGTGGAAGCCAAATGAACTTGTCGAATTACTAAATGTGAAAATGAATGGAACTACTACGATACAACTACCAAATTCATCGAACTCGATAACGAGTAGGAACCAAATGAACTCGTTAAATCACCAAATTTACAAATAGGTGGAACTAGTACGATAGAACTATCTAATCCACCAAAATCGGTAACATATGGAAGCCAAATGAACTTGTCAAATTACCAAATTTGCAAATGAGTGGAACTACTACAACACAACTACCAAATTCACCAAACTTGATAGAGTGGGAACCAAATGAACACTTTAAATTGCCAAATTTACAAATAGGTGGAATTAGGGTGATAAAACTACCGAATCCACATAAATTGTGTGGATAGGATTGGGATCAAATACAGACGTTAAATCATGCTATATTTGAACAGACGGAAAAGAAATATTAGAACGGGCATTGTGGCTTCACTGTAATTTTCCCGAATAGCAATTTTTTTTTGGGGGGGGGGTGCGCTCCCCCCCCCCCCCCCATCGGGACGATCCTAATTGCCAGGGTCATGTTATTACTATTAAAGGAACACAAAACATAAAATATAATAATGGCGCTACTTTTATTGTAACTACTCTTATCAAGTTTTTACACGAATTAGGTGTCACTCTAGGGTCCATTTGAGGGCTTTAACTTTTACTTGCAAATGGAACAACCACTATATTTAGAAAGATCATAAAAATGACATTGAGTAGTGGGTTTGCCTTGTCCCTGTGTAGCTAAGGGAATCTTATGATAATTTACCATTTTATTTTATTAGTATGTTTCCAATAGAAGTAGTCAACCATTAATGTAAGACGCATGACTTTAGTGATACATACCAGGCTAAAGTTACTGCCCTATTTATAATTAACATACTCTAGGGATATTAAAAATGTTAATCATGAAAGCATTCAGATATTTTGTTTTCTCGAAAAATGGTTTATAATTGACATAGCAGTGAAATAAGGTTAACAGAGGTTTAATAGATGTTTCAGAATGATAATACCTTGCTTCATTTTATTTATGATAACATACAAAGTAAGAGTTTATTTGTTGATTGCTATAAACCTAATAACAATTGCATACAGATCTAAGAAAAGACTTGGTTGTCTATATAAACGATCTTTTATATCTCTTTGGCTAAATAATAAAACACAATTTTGCTTAGGGACTCAAAATCTTGACAACCCAAAAAAGTCACTAATCTGGAAACTTGCGTTAATTCATATAATACACAAGAAATCATGAAAACACCCATTTTGGTTTTAATAAATTATGACCTAGATAATTGGTATGTTACTGTCAAAATTGTGTCCTGTTTTAATCATTAAGTGTGTTCTTTAACAGGAATTATGTTCCTGATTTTGCACTGTGTAATATACACAACAAATCTATATAAAATGTACACAAGAAGTTTAAATATTTTAACTAGAACCTGAAAACTGCAGGAAGTTTAATAAGATAGTCGTGGCAGCAGAACATTTTGTCCACCTTTAGCTCTACCTTCACACCAACAGTAGTGACCATGGAATGGCTCTATAGCAAAGGGTTTCAAGCGAATGGTGTGGTTTTTTTCTGAATTTTGTTATGGTAACATTCTTATTTTAGGCATTTGATATCGATTTGCAAAACTTGAAGAAGAAGAAAAAGAAGAAGAAAGTTCCATTTGATTTTGATGGTATCTCGGAAACCTCTCAAGCTGACAATGAAGAGGAAAGCAAGGAGAAGGCTGAAAAAACCGTCACGTTTACTATTGAAGATAAGGATCCAAAGGATATAACAGGTAGACTATTTTATACAAAAAGCAGAACAAAACTATTATTTTGTTGACAAACTATGAGGTTTGTTCAATGTTAATATAAGTAGAAAGTCCTGATTAGTACTTACTTGCAGCAAGAAACAAGATCAATCAGCTCTTCCTTGTGCTTAGAAGCTGCGTTTTCTTGTTATGTTGATGTAGTTTCTGTCAGCAGAGTAGAGCCAGATCATGTCACGGAACTGGAACAAATAAAATCATCTGCATCAGTTGAAGCCATCCAGGATCTGTATATTAGTCTGGATCCTAGCTAGACAGGTTTTCATTGGTCACTTGGGTGGCCATTTCAAGATGGCAGTGACATGTAGGTCGTTCCTTTGTGGGATATTCTTCAGGTCATTAACATCTGTTGAAATCAGATTCAACAGCTATTTGTCGTAGTGTTATTTTTCTAATGAAAAACAACTTTTTTTTAATGAAATTGTTGATTTCCAATCTCTTTATTCAAGATCCTTTTTAGTACATTATGTAGGAATGGCTCTTTACTGGCAACTGATGTCAAAGAAACTTAAATGTTTAAGCATCAGTAGCTGTCATGCTACAAGTTTCAGTCTTCTACAGAAGCATTGATCTAAAAATTTCTTTGTAAGTTTGGATTTTGGTTGAAGTTGAATTTCATATCGAAGCCACGGGAGCTCAATCAAGTTGACAACAACTGTTGCTTTTTTAAGGTTTATTTTATAACACAGCTGCCCTGTATGTCAATAGACGAGCCTAGATATTTGAAACTTTAAGGCCCTGGCAAATCAAGTAGGATCCCATGGAACCAAGTTGTTTACAATGTATTGTGACTGCAGGAGGAATCATGCCATAATGGGCATCAATCAGTATGATGAATTTTTCTAGTACTCTATCTACTCTCATTGGTTTCCAAATTTCATTGCTGGCTACAGAGTCAAACAACGTTTTGCTTTATAATGAAATGTTTGCGAGTCTTTACAGAAGGTTTGTGGTGTCCTTGCTTTGCAGATGACAGCTAGGTTTTACAACATAATCTTTGTTAGCTATCTTATCTCAAATAATCTTGGCATGCAGTAAGTTCAATTAATTTTCCTTCTTTTTTTATGGCACTTGGTATTAACCAAGTGACGTATAGCAATCGCAAATTCTGTTGGTCTGTCCGTCCCGGTTTTGCTACTTTAGGCACTTCCAGGTAAGCTAGGACGATGAAATTTGGCAGGCGTATCAGGAACCGGACCAGATTAAATTAGAAGTCGTTTTCCCGATTTGACCATCTGGGGGGAGTGGGGAGGGGCTGTTAATTCAGAAAAAATAGAAAAATTGAAGTATTTTTAACTTACGAACGGTTGATCAGATCTTAATGAAATTTGATGTTTGGAAGGATATCGTGTCTCAGAGCTGTTATTTTAAATCCTGACCGGATCTGGTGAAATGGGGGGGGGGTGTGGGAGGGGGAAACCTAAAATCTTGGAAAACACTTAGAGTGGAGGGATCGGGATGAAACTTGGTGGGGAAAATAAGTACAAGTCCTAGATACATGATTGACATAACCGGAATGGATCCGCTCTTTTTGGGGTAGTTGGGGGAGGGGGTTAATTCTGAGAAATTAGAAAAAATGAGATATTTTTAACTTACGAACAGGTGGTCGGATCTCAATGAAATTTGGTATTTAGAAGGATATTATTTCTCAGAGCTCTTATTTTAAATCCCGACCGGATCTGGTGACATGCGGGGGGGTCGGGAGGGCGAAACATAAAACACTTAGAGTGGAGAGATCTGAATGAAACTGGACGGGAAGAATAAAAACAAGTCTAAGATACGTGACTGATATAATCGGACCGGATCCGCTCTCTTTGGTGGAGTTGGGGAGGGGGGTAATTCGGAAAAATGAGGTATTTGTAACTTGCGAACAGGTGACCAGATCTTAATGAAATTTGGTATTTAGAAGGATCTTGTGCTTTAAAGCTCTTATTTTAAATTCTGAGCAGGTCCTGTGACATTGGAGGGAGTTGGAGGGGGAAACCGGAATTCTTGGAAAATGTCAAAATTGGCGTATTTTTATCTTACGAATAGGTGATCGGATCTTAATGAAACTTGATATATAAGAGATCTTATGTCTCAAATGCTCAATTTTCGACTCCAATTGGATCCAGGGACATAGGGGGCTGGAGGAGGGAAACAGAAATCTTGGAAAACGCTTAAAGTGGAGATATCGGGATGAAACGCTTGATAGGAAGAATAAGGACAAGTTCTAGATACGTGATAGAAATAATTGGAACGGATCCGTTCTCTATGGAGGAACTGGGGGGTGTTAATTTCGAAAAATTAGAAAAATTGAGTTATTTTTAACTTAAGAACGGGTCACCGGATCTTAATGAAATTTGATATTTAGAAGGAATCCGTGTCTCAGAGCTCTTACTGCAAATCCCGACCCGATCTGTTGACATTGGGGGGAGTTGGTGGGGACATCGGAAATCTTGGAAAACGCTTAGAGTGGAGGAATCGGGATGAAGCTTGGTGAATAGAATAAGCAAATGTCATAGATACGTGATTAAGGAAGTCGTACTGGATTTGCTCTCTTTGGGGGAGTTGGGGGGAGGGGTTCAGTGTTTTGGCAAGTTGGTGCTTCTGGACGTGCTAGGATGATGAACATTGGTAGGCGTGTCAGGGAGCTGCACAAATTGACTTGATAAAATCGTTTTCCCAGATTCCACCATCTGGGGGGCTAAAGGGAGAGGAAAAATTCGAAAAAAAATAGGTATTTATAACTTACGAGTGGGTGATCGGATTTTAATGAATTTTGGTATTTAGAAGGATATCTTGACTTAGGGCTCTTATTTTAAATCCCGACCGGCATTAAGCCTCTGACTTTCCTTTTAAATCAATCTATTGATTCTTAGAATTTTGTTAGAGCTCATACCATATGATCTCTTGGCTCTTAGCTCTACTGGCCTCGTCACAAGTGCCATATGAGCTCTTAGCTCTTGTTTGTATCAGCATGTACAGGTTTCTATTATCAAACTGGGCTGCTATTGTTTATATATTGTCAACGAAGGGTTTTGCTGTATTACTGTCTATATCTTACCATGATGATGTTGTTTTTTGCAGCTCCTTAAACCTCATTAGACTTTCTGATCCTGATTTTTGTTTTTGAGCAGCCTTACCAATGTTAGTTGGCAACATTCATTTCTTTTACCTGTGTTTTGTTACAGCCCGGGACTGAAGCACCATCTTGCAGGTCTATAAATTCAACCTCCATGCTTTTCTCATTAAGATCCTCTGGTCTGTTAGAATAGGATTAATCCAATTTGTTTTCGTTGAATTGCCAAGAATTTGTTTGATATCCAGCTGGCAATTGGATTCTTTGTTTCGTCTTTACCGCTTCATTGCAGAAGATATTTTGCACCACATGTCAGCTCCTTCCTGCACTCCACAGTCTGACAGCAATAATCTCACCCTTGAAATTGCCAGCAGGGAGTCATTCCCTGCTGGAATGCAGGGAATTCGGGGTTTTCAGCCCTTCCATCTCTGGAATATCAGGTGAAGCAAAAATTCCTTCATGAGGTATACCAGTTTGAAAGTTTCAAGGCGTTGACAACTTCAGTAGTAAGGTACACACTGAAACGAAATCTAGGCCGATACAAATTGTGAGAAATATAGAGGACTTGTAAACAATAGTTGGCTGTTAGGTAATAATCATCTTAGGCAATGAGGGGTTAGCACCTTTTGCTAGTTGGTGTATCTATTATTTGTTTCCAGTGTATTTGATGGTAAAACCAATTTGGTTCCAGTGGTAAGACATGTAGGGGACTTGTAAGTAATAATATGTGGTTAGGCCACAGTCAACTTCAATGATGAGGGATTCGGAACTATGCTAGTTGGTGTACCCATTTATTTGTTTTCGGTGAACTTGATGCCTATCACGGGAGAGGGGCTTATAAGTAAGAATCGGTTCACTTTGGGCGAGAAACGGCTGTTAGCTCATAATCATCTGCGGCAATAAGGGGTTTGCCGCTTGGGCTAGTTGATGTACCTATTATTTGTTTCCGGTTCATTTGATGGTTAAACCAATTTGGTTTCAGTGGTAAGACATGTAGGGGAGTTGTAAGTAATAATCGGCTGTTGGGCTACAATCATCTTCGGCGACGAGGGGTTTGCAACTTTTACTAGTTGGTGTACCCATTTATTTGTTTCCGGTGAACTTGATGTCTATCACGGGAGAGGGACTTGTAAGTAAGAATCTGTTCACTTTGGGCTAGAAATTGGTGCACATTGTACTCAATCTCTTGAAATCTGACAGAATTAAGTGTTTACGCAAGGGTACAAACGATAACGTAAAACAATGAGGTAGTGTCGTAATAATTAGTGTCACCTATGGTATTTTGATCCTGAAAAGTTAGGGACAGCTTTATAATACCAACTAGATTATATAAGATATTGTTCCGAGTTTTCATCCGTCCCGATGTCTACGATTGACGAGGATAAAGTTCAACTGGCTGCAAAGTCAATTTAGTCCCTTCTTTCGATATTATTTTGTTGTTGTTTTTTCAACGCTGAAGAATAGTTTTCGATCATGTGATTACTGACCGGCGAAGCCGGAAAAAGGTTGCCGCAACACTTCACGTTGCCCGGGCAACGTACATCTGGTTCTTTTTAAATTTCCGATAATTTGCTCGATATGACTTCTCTTCATCACTAAAACAGTGTCTATTAAGCTGATAGCAAAGAAACTATAAATGTGTTTAATTACTAAATGCTTCAAAATATTAAGTGTCTGGTTTGGATTTGTTGCTTTTCTACTTATTTAGAAAAAAAAACAGATTTTTTTTGCTGTGTTACAACCCACTTCAACTCACAGAACTTTTTACTAGTCACAAGAACCAGGGGTGCTCTAATGAGTAGACTTAGTATACTCTGGGTAATATACAAATTTTGTGAAAAAATTAAAATCAATCTTTAAGCAAAATCAAAGTTTTCATTACCTTTTTTACTGAGGGGGAGGGGGGGGGTGCAATGTATGACGTATATTTTGTTTTATTCATATATGGATCTCCCTTTTTGAATAATATAGGCTTAATAAGTAGGATATGGTGTACTGGCATGTAAAAATTTAAAGTGGAATAACCCATATGTATATGGTAAATTGTATATAATTTGTAGATATGAACATAACTTTTATATAATAAATTGTATTTGGAAAATTTTATAGGATTATATTATAACTTTTTAAAATGTCAGAACAAAAACCAGCATTTTTAGTGCAAGTAGATTATCTTTTCTAAACAGGGTACCAAAACTAAAATGCTATTGCCACACTTTTCAGAAAAAAAAATAGGCTTCAGAATATGACTTTATTCAACTATGCAATAATCTTCATCGAGCACAGGAATTGATGGAATAATCACTTTAATTCTACATGTCTCCTGCTGTTACAATGACTGCTGAAATGGCTGCAAAGAAAGACCTATGAAAGATTTTAGGCGGGCTGGATCAAAGATCTTTATTTGGGGGGAGATGCAAAAATAAACCTTTTTAGAGTACATAAAAAATTTGTTTATATGCATTTTTGTTACGTTTTTACGAGTCGAGAAAAAATTTTGGTGGGGTGGGGCTTGATACGGCCTTGGTTTTAGGTTTAACTTTTTATTCTGTTGAGCTTATTGCTACTTTCAATGAGTTTTGGTTCTTTTGAAAATTGAGCATTTAACTCTTATTTTTACGGCCAAGTAGCACAAACTATTCCCCATTGCAAGTTAAAGCTGGTTGTCAACTTACAGCTAGATTACTATTACTTTTACTATTACTAGTTTACATTTATTTTACTATTTACAGCTGATAGTCAACTCAAAGTACCAAGGACATCAAATTACAAATATTTTTGCATCTTTGAACCATCTTAGGTCTATTCATACTGAAAAGCAGGATTTTTTTTTAGATTTTCTTTTGGTTGCATCCAAATTCTGAAGTACCACATTTTCTAGTTTTAGCATTTAGAGGTTTGAAAGTAAATTAACAAAGCGTGCTAGTTAAATTTGACAACGCTCTTTCTCTATAAAAATTCAAAACTGACAATATTTTGATTCCCAAGGACAACTATACCTTCTTAAGCTGTTTTGTATATGTTTTAGTTTTCGTTAGAAATTGAATTCTCAATTTTATCTGATTTTCTAGAATATCTAGAGGGATGTTTAAGTTTCTAATTAAGCAATTTAAGCAATCAAATTCCATTTTCAATATCTTCAGTACTTTAACAATAGTGTATTTGAATAAATTTAATAATAAAAAATATAAGTTTTCTATAATATGTTGCTGAATAAAGGTCTTGTTTTTCCAGTGGTATTAAGTTGGATTCTTATGGCACTTCGTATTTACCAAGTGACATATAGCGATCGCAAATTTTGTCGGTCTGTCCCAGTTTTGCTAGTTCGAGCACTTCTAGATAAGCTAGGACGATGAAATTTGGCAGGCGTATCAGGGACCAAACCAGATTAAATTAGAAATAGTCGTTTTTCCGATTCGATCATCTGTGGAGGGGAAGTGGGGGGTGGTTAATTCGTAAAAATTAGAAAAAATGAGGTATTTTTAACTTACGAATGGGTGATCGGATGGTAATGAAATTTGATAGTTAGAAGGATATCGTGTCTCAGAACTCTTATTTTAAATCCCGACCGGATCTGGTGACATTGGGAGGAGTTGGGGGGGGGACCTAAAATTTTGGAAAACGCTTAGAGTGGAGGGATTGGGATGAAACATGGTGGGAAAAATAAGCACAAGTCCTAGATACGTGATTGACATAACTGGAACGGATCTGTTCTCTTTGGGGTAGTTGGGGGGGGAGGGTTAATTCTGAAAAATTAGAAAAAATGAGGTATTTTTAACTTACGAAGGAGTGATCGGATCTTAATGAAATTTGATATTTAGAAGGACCTCGTAACTCAGATCTCTTACTTTAGATCCCGAACGGATCCAGTGCCATTGGGGGGAGGTTGGGGGAGGGCTTGAAATCTTGGAAAACGCTTAGAGTGGAGAGATCAGGATGAAAGTTGGTGGGAAGAATAAGTACAAGTCTTAGATACGTGATTAACATAACTAGACCGGATCCGCTCTCTTTGGGAGAGTTGGCGGGGACCTAATTCCGTAATTCGGAAAAATTAGAAACAATGAGGTATTTTTAACTTACGAACAGGTGATTGGATCCTAATGGAATTTGATATTTAGAAGGACCTCGTGTCTCAGAGCTCTTACTCTAAATCCTGACCGGATCCGGCAATATTGGGGGGGGAGTTGGAGGAGGAAGCCGGAAGTCCTGGAAACGCTTAGCGTGAAGAGGTCTTGACGATGCTTGGTGGGAAGAATAAGCACAAATCTTAGATATGTGGTTGGCATAACCAGACCCCATTGACTCTCTCTGTGGGAGGTGCGGGGTGGTTAATTCGAAAAATTAGAAAAAAATGAGGTATTTTTAACTTACGAACGGGTGATCAGATCTTTAAGAAATTCGATATTTAGAAGGTTTTTTTGCTTCGGAGCTCTTATTTTAAGTCCCGACCAGATCCTGTGACATTGGGAGGAGTTGGGGGGGGGGTAATCTTGGAAAACGTGAAAATTGGGGATAGAAAGATCTTATGTCTCAGATGCTCCATTTTCAATTTGAATCGGATCTGGGGACATAGGCGCTTAGAGTGGAGATATCGGGATGAAACTTAATGGAAGAATAAGCACAAGCTGTATATATGTGATTGACATAATTGGACCGGATCCACTCTCTTTGGGGGATTTGGGGGGGGGGGGGGGTCCAGTGCTTCGGCGAGGTCGGTGCTTCTGGACGTGCTAGGACGATGAAAATTGGTAGATATGTCAGGGACCTGCACTAATTGACTTGATAACAGTCGTTTCCCCGAATCGACCATCTGGGGAGCTGGAGGGAGAGGAAAAATTGAAAAAAAAATCAGGTATTTTTAGCTTACGAATGGGTGATCGGATCTTAATGAATTTTGATATGTGGAAGGACTTCGTGTCTCAGAGTGCTTATTTTAAATCCCGGCCTGACTCGGTGATATTGGGAGGAGTTGGAGGGAAAACGGGAAATCTTGGAAACGCTTAGAGTGGAGAGACCTGGATCAAACTTGGTGGGAAGAATAAACACAAGTCCTCGGAAAAAATTAGGAAAATTGAGGTATTTTTAGCTTACGAACGGGAAAACAGATCTTAATGAAATTTGATATTTCGGAGGAACTCATGTCTCAGAGCTCTTATTTTAAATCCCGACGAGATCTGGTGGCATTGGGGGGAGTTCGAGAGGGAAACTGGAAATTTGGAAAACGCTTAGAGTGGATAGATCGGGATGAAACTTGGTGGGAAGAATAAACACAAGTCCTAGATACATGATTGACATAATCGGACTGAAACCGCTCTCTCTGGGGAGTTGAGGGGGATGTTAATTCGGAAAATTAGAAAAATTTAGGTGTTTTTAGCTTACGAAAGGGCGAAATGAAATTTGATATCTAGAAGGAAGTCATGTCTCAGAGCTCTTATTTTAAATCCCGACCAGATCTGGTGACATTGGGGGAGTTGGAGGGGGAACTGGAAATCTTGGAAAACGCATGAGAAATCTGGAAGAAAATTGGTGGGTGGAATAACCAAATACGATTGACGTGACCGGACTGAATCTGCTCTCTTTGGGGGAGTTAGGGGGGGTCCAGTACCTTGGCGAGTTTGGTGCTTCTGGACGTGCTAGGACGATGAAAATTGGTAGGCATTTCAGGGACCTGCACAAATTAACTTGATAAAGTCGTTTTCCCCGATTTCACAATCTGGGGGGGGGGCTGAAGGGAGAGGAAAAATTTTAAAAATGGGGTATTTTTAACTTACGAGTGGGTGATCGGATCTTAATCAATTTTGATATTTAGAAGGACCTCGTGTCTCAGAGCTTTTATTTTAAATCCCGACCAGCATTAAGCCTCTGATTTTTCTTTTAAATCAATCTATTGATTCTTAGAATTTTGCTAGAGCTCAAGCCACATGAGCTCTTGGCTCTTCCGACCTCGTCACAAGTGCCATATGAGCTCTTAGCTCTTGTTTATAAATGCGATTCTCTTATTTGCTGTAACATACTCTGATAATTACTATTAATATAGAATAAATCTGCCTCTATAGTAGGAAACAGCGTTTTCCAATGTAACATTACCCTCCATAATTACCGACATGCTTTTGTTTTGTTTAACTTGTCTTAAAGTCAAATATATTTTGTATTCATGAATGCTGCTCTTATTTTCCAGATACTTTAGAAGATTTGGACTTGGAGTCTTTTGGTAAGAAAAAGAAAAAATCAAAGAAAAAAATTACCATTCAAGACTTAGAAGCTGATGAAAAAGAAGATGACGCTAAAGCAGGACCGCCTGAAGAGGTATCCTTTTCTTTGAAAGTCAATTGCTAACAGTTAATGAGCTGTCTTCTCCCGGTCCCCTCACTCCTCCTCTAATATAATCTGGCTACCTAGAGGATGTCATGGGAGTCTTGTTTTTTATTTCCTCTTCAGACATGGAGTGTTGTATGGATTAGGAGTGTTGTATGTTGTTTGTGATTCTTGTTGATTTATATACAAGTTATCCCTAAATTAGTTACAAGACTAAGAATAGTAGTAAAAATGACTGATTGGAATTATAAATGATAATGATAATAATTGGATACAAAAGGTTTGAACCATATTTATTTGTTGCTGAAAACATTTTGTCTTTGAGGAAAACTTTAATGGGCATCAAATGTTTCTCTGAAGGAAGTGCCAAAAACCTATTCCATGTCATGATTCTTTTTTTTTCTGTGGTGAATCCATCAAAATAATCTTGTTGGGTGGAATATACTCCTTTTCTGCTTTGCCTTGCGCATAGTTAAGCAATTTTACTTGATATGATAAGATAGAAATTTCAACCAAAAACAAAACAAGCAACAAGAACAACTCAGTAGCACAATCACAAGTCCCCTACAAAGGCTACATGGCCTGTAAAGGAGGGTGTCATGAAGCAAGACTTTCAAGTATTAAATTGTCAATCAACCTGAGCACATAACCTGAAAAACACCTACTCACTTATTCTTGCTGTAGGACCAGGCGTTTTCCGCCTCACCTGAAACTCTGGTCTTTTCCTGGGAACTTGTTTAACCCTAGGCTCCCCAGACCCACGGAATTTCCACGCTCTTCGTCTCCATAAAATGAATGATGCTTTTGATTTAATTCAGGTCTCTTTTTTTTTAATGGGGAGATAGAATTAAAACACCTGAGTAATTTGAGAAATAAATAAGGTTCTTGGAAAAACGAGCTGGACTGTTCAGTTGATGAAAGTGTGATGCAAGTCTCAATTCAACAAAAATGGGAAGTATGAAGTATCTGTATTCGGGAGCGACTGGGAGGATGGCGTAGAATTCCCAAATATATTTAAATAATTATGACGTTGGAAAATAAAAAAAGCTCTTAAAAAAAAGTCTTGAATTGATGCGATTTCCAGGAATTAGTATCATTATATATTAAACATTCAGTTTATTTTCATTAATTCTTTCTGGTCATTTTAATTATTAGTGCGATTTATTTTTTATTTATCTTCGATATTTAAAAAAAATAAAGCAAAGTGTTCAAAACACAAATAGTTTTCAATAAATTGCAAATGACGCAATAGCCTTTAGAAGGTTTACGCTTGGGTAGGGGGAGGGGGTAGTAGCCAAACTCCTGTTTGTTGTACTTTCTGTTCTTCTTAAGTTTAAATTCAACATTTATTTTAATTTTTACTTGTTTCAGGAGTTATTAACTCCATTATATTTATAATTAGTTGTCTCGTTTTAGGATTTTAGTATCTGTCATCTTTGTATTTAATGTGATTATTTTAATTTCTGATTGTTTTGAGTTTCATTTATTTTCAAGTATTAATATCTGGTCTGTTAAAGTTTCAATTATTATAGGACTTAATTTCTGCTCATCTTAAGTTTTATTATGGCTGTTTATTTTTCTTTGAAAAACCTATTATTTGAAAGTTTTGCTGTTTTTCAATTAAATTCGAAAGAAACGCGTTGTATCAATGGGTGAAACCTCAATATGGGCATGACAATTTACATTTATAATAATCCCTCTCACAATTCACACAAAATTTGTAGTAAAACTGATATTAAAACTATATATTACACAAAAATAACTGCTGATCGGAAATTTTTACTAATCGAAATTCAAATCAATCATGCAATTCCTAATTTTAACCAATATTAGAACTAAGTCAATTAAAACAAACAGATATTAATTGAAAAAAAAATTCTAAAAAGAAGTTTTTCATAGAAATGTAAAGAACCACATTAAAACCTAAGACGATAACAAATAGTCCTATGATAATTCAAACTAGAACGAACAGAAATTAATATCAATAAATACATGATTCCAAAACAAAGAGAAATGAAAATGAAGAATAATATGAAATACAAAGATAACAGACACTGCTGTAGATGAATGAATGGGTCCTGAAAGAAACAGAAATTAAATGAATTATCAAGTCAACCTAAAACAAACAGGAATTGCCAGAAATGAAAGTAAGGCTAGTTCCTTCGACACCTAAAAGGCCAGAGCGTAATTTGAAATTTGTTTCAGTTTTGAGAAGTATGTTTTTATTTGTCCCGACATCAACAAAAAATTAATATTACAAGGCTCGTTAAAGCTTACGAATAAGATCGGTACTATTTTATCCCCCTTTCTCTGTCCCTTTAAACGGCCTGGGCGTCATATACGTTTTATTGAAAACTTAATATATTTTGAGCCATGTAGTTTTTGTTTGCCAAAATAAAATAGACTGATTGTTTAATATATAGTGATATGAATTCCTAGAAGTCTCAGAAATTTTTGACTGTTCGATGTTGTGACAATACAGGGGAAAATGTTTATTGTTAACCAAAGTGCGAATGACGCTCTGGCCTTAAGAGGGCTAAGGGGGAGTCCTACTCCTTTTTTTGGTAATTTCTGTTCGATTTAAGGTTGATCTGATTATTTATTTTAGTTTCTATTCGTTTTGGGATTTATTTGCTCATTTTAGGAGTTTGTTCATCTTCAATTTTGATATAATATTCATTTAAATCTCTGTTCGTTTTTGGTTTCGTTTATTCATTGATGGTGGTTTCTATTCGTCTTAAGTCTGAATTATTATAAGAGTTCATTTTTGCTGGTCTTTAATTTAGTGGTGCCCTTTACTTTCCTTTGAAAGACTTCTTTTCGGAAACATTTTTCAGATCAGTGACAAAAAAAGATTATTAAAGAAATTAGGACAGCTTTTTAGTTCTGAAAACTGCTTTCTTGCCATCAATCAATTGATTATAGGAAAATAGTAAAAAAAAAATAGCTAAATATGAATAAGAGGTACTATCTCTAATATTCCGCAATTAAAATAAAGACCTTAAACTGAACAACAAAATAGAAAACAACCAATTTATTCCCACCCTTTTTACAACATAAAAGTTACTCCCTTTTTACAACAATAAAAAACGAGAAACTTTTTTGTATATATATGTGCTCCTTTTAGTTTATTACGTATTAATTTCTTGCATCTTGCAGGCAATTGAGGATGTCCCCGAGACTGCTGATATGGACTTAGATTTAGACTTCAGTAAAATGAAGAAGAAGGCAAAGAAGAGTAAAAAGGATTTGAAAGCCGTACTTGAAGATATTGAGGGATCAGAGCAGGCAGGCGGTGAGTTTTTACTAATATTGATTTTTCTTGTATTTCTACTGCTATACCTTGCTGTCGGTCAATAGTCTGATTCAATCTGTAGGGATTTAATTTGGCGTTGCTATAGCTAAACGCCTTAGGTTTTGAAAGATACATCCCCCTCTCTTATTTTTTGTTGTTGTTGAATTAATTTCGTTTACTTTAAAAATTATCATTTGTGATTAAATATGGTTTCAAAATCACTGGGGTTGCCAGTAGTCCAAAATAGATTTATATGATAAATTGTCCGAAAATCACAAAACTAATATTTCAAAGGAGTCTGGTGCTCGAGTTCCTGCTCTAACATCATCAGTATGAAAATATATTGATGAGCCCATTAATTCCTCATCTCAAACCTCACCAATATATTACGCACTCACTTTCTCCCCTGTCTCATAGATAAGAATAGTAGGAAAGTGAATATACACACCTTTGTGAAATAAGAATGATCTGAGCACTGATAATTATGATGGATTGTGTAGCTTGAAGATCTCAAATGGATTATAGAACCCGAGCCCCCCGAGCCGAGCCCCGACTCCATGTTTATGGATATGCTACCCCTTTTTCAAATTATAATCTTTTGGGAATAGACTTAAACACTCGTTCATAGATGTTTAATAGATTTTTAGGTATGTTACACTTTGTTGAAATCAGTATGGATGGTCAGTTGATCCGAATTGATAGGCAATAGCACCCACAATTAGCCGTGGATGAGACCTAACGAATGCATGAGAAGGTTGCAGACATTTTGCATTACCACATAGATTTCTGAAAAGAGTCGGATAGCTAGAGAGAACCAAGAGCTGAATAGAGAGCCTGATAGCTTAAATGAAAATGATGCTATTAGAGCCTCTTTTTGATTAAACAGCCAGTACCCCGGTGGGAGAAACGAAAGTGGTCCCAAAAACGGTGTCATAAGTTAAAAAACAAAGCCCATAAACATGTATGTAATGTTTGGTGTTTTCAGTTTTTTTTTTTACAAATCATAAACGTTAAAGCATTAAGGACAGTGAAGATGAAATCTGATTTTTTGGATTGGTTTGTAGAAACTTATACCGACAAACCACAGTGCAAAAAGGGGGTAGCAAAGAAGCAATGCTACTTGTCAGTTTTTCAGTTTTGTTGGCAGATTTTGTCTGAAAATACCCTTTTTACATATAAAGATAATTTTGCTCAAAGAATAGCTGTCAAAACATAAGTTATGATCCGCCATGCAAAAATTGGGGTAGCATAGTAGCAATGCTACTTGGCAATTTTTATGGCCTAGTACAAATTTGTTGGCTTATTTGGTCTGAAAATACCAGCGCTTCCACTATCCCCGAATTTTTGGGATTTCCCCAAAAATCTGTCTTCTCAAAAAGAATTAGTTCCGGAAAATCCCCGTTCGCTCAGGGTTGCCATCCTTGTGATTTATTACTAGTCACAATCCACCCCTAGTAACTATAACTTTCACTTAACTTGACATAAGTTTTTCACTACTTTCCAAAGTTTTGTTTCAATTATTTACTACATATCAAAAACCAGACATAGATCATTGAATTACTGACCTTTCTTCCTATGCTAGTGGAAGCATATTTATATCTGAGCATCGATGCAAAGAGGCTTTTTTTAGACTGCTGGACCATGAGTTTAAATTTTGTTTCTTTTGCTATTCTGTTTAATTTTTAAGGGTCTCAAAATAGAAGAGAATTAGCTTGAAAAATTATTCTAAGACGAAAAAGGGAACGCATGGTACGTATGCAGAGAGAGGGGGGATTTCGCGATGAATTTGGATATATTTCCGTTATCGGGCTATAAACATACCACTCAGAAACTTTTCAAAACTTCTTTCAAAATATAACCGTCATTTTACTCAGAAATTAAATGGACCCGTTAAGATTATGCTTTTTATTCTTATTTTCTGCAATTTAGTGAATCTTATTTTCTTTTACTCTAGGTTTTTGCCATAAAATATTATTCTAAATTACATAACAATTGAATGCATGGTAGATTAAAGGGTACTTATGTATTATACCGCCTTTTTATGGCACTTGGTATTAACCAAGTGACATATAGCGATCGCAAATTCTGTCGGTCTGTCTGTCTGTCTGTCTGTCCCGGTTTTGCTACTTCAGGCACTTCCAGGCAAGTAGGGGCCGATTTCAACCTTATCCGGGGAAGGGGATGTCGGGTGGGGGGGGGGTGACGGAACCTAAGCTCTTGGAAAATGCTTAGAGTGGAGGGATCGGGGTGAAACTTCGTGGGAAAAATAAGCAAAAGTCCTAGATACGGGATTGACATAACCGGAACGGATCTGATCTCTTTGGGGGAGTTGGGGGGGGGGGGTAATTTAAAAAAAAAATAGAAAAAATGAGGTATTTTTAACTTGCGAAAGAATGATCGTATCTTCATGAAATTACATATTTAGAAGGACTTCGAAACTTAGATCTCTTTTTTTTTTTTTATCTCGACCGGGTCCAGTGTCATTAGTGGGGGGGGGGGGCGAAAATCTTGGAAAACGCTTAAAGTTGAGAGATCGGGATAAAACTTGGTGGAAAGAATAAGCACAAGTCCAAGATAGGTGACTGACATAACCGGGCCGGATCCGCTCTCTTTGGTGGAGTTGGGGGGGGGTGGGGAGTAATTCGGAAAAATTAGAAAAAATGAGGTATTTGTAACTTGCGAACGGGTGATCAGATCTTAATGAAATTTGATATCTAGAAGAATCTTGTGCTTTAAAACTCTCATTTTAAACCCCGACCAGATCTGGTGACATTGAAGGGAGTTGGAAGGGAAAGCCGGAATTCTTGGAAAACGTGAAATCGAGGTATCTTACGAATGGGTGATCGGATCTCAATGAAACTTGATATATAGAAGGATCTTATGTCTCAGATGCTCCATTTTCAAAGCAAATCGGATCCAGGGGCATAGAGGGTTGTAGGGGGGAAACAAAAATTTTGGAAACCGGAAATTTTGGAAAACGCTTAGAGTGGAGATATCGGGATGAAACTTGATGGGAAGAATAAGCGCAAGTTATAGAAACGAGATTGACATAATTGGTATGGATCCTTTCTCTTTGGGGGAGCTGGGGATTGTTAATTTGGAAAAGTTAGAAAAATTGAAGTATTTTTAACTTAAGAACGGGTGACCGGATCTTAATGAAATTTGATATTTAGAAGGAACTCATGTCTCAGAGCTCTTTTTTCAAATCCCGACCAGATCTTTTGACATTGGGGGGAGCTGGAGGGGAAAACCAGAAATCTTGGAAAATGCTTATGAATGTCGTAGATACGTGACTGACGTAACCGGACTGGATCCGCTCTCTTTGGGGAAGTTCGATGGTGGGGTTCAGTGAGTTTGGTGCTTCTGGACGTGCTACGACGATGAAAATTGGTAGGCGTGTAAGGGAGATGTACAAATTGACTTGATAAAGTCGTTTTCCCGGTTCGAACATCTGGGGGGCTGAAGGGAGAGGAAAAATTGAGGTGTTTTTACCTTGCGAGTGGGTGATCGGATCTTAATGAATTTTGATATTTAGAAGGACCTCGTGCCTCAGAATTCTTATTTTAAATCCCGACCGGCATTAAGCCTCTGATTTTCCTTTTAAAGCAATCTATTGATTCTTAAAATTTTGCTAGAGCTCATACCTTATGAGCTCTTGACTCTTCCGACCTCGTCACAAGTGCCATGTGAGCTCTTAGCTCTTGTTATAGTTGTAGTATATTGATCAATGAGCATCAAACATGCAGTTGGGTATGCGTTATTTTCATAATACCAATAGCATTGGAGTGTACAACCATCCATAAAGTGACAGCAGTAAGCTATATACAGTATTCTTCAGACTATGAATACTATACTACACTAGCAGCATTAGAGTAAATATGATACAATACTTTTGATAAAATGGTACATATAAAATTATGGAATATGCTATTTATGGCTAATATGGCTTGCCATTTAAGTAGATTACATTGTCAATTGTGATTCAGAAAACTATTGATATTTCTGACTGCGAGCTATACTAAGTTACATCTGTTACTTTTCGGCAAATGTTACGTATAAAAATACTTTTCGCTCAAAGCAAAACGGTCAAAACACAAGTTGTGCTGCAAAAGGGTCGGCAGCTTTTGGAATTCTGCTACTGGCAGCTTTGGAATTTTTTGCACACCTGCCTACAAACATTTCTTTAAAAAGAGGCAAAGAATACGACATTGGACCTTAAAGTCTCTACCGGCGGTGCTGATCTCCATTTCATGGCCCTTCAGCCAGGAAGCTCATTTGGGGGCTGCAGGCCAGCTATTCTATGTTTTCGCACATTCTTTCTGTTTGCATTCCTCAAATTTATCGTGGGACCTATTTAGAGCTGGATCAACTTTGGCACCGCTGAGCAGTCACGCCACTGGCCCCCGTTCCAAATCAAATAATCTTGTCAATTTTAAAGGAAAAAGGCCTCTGTGTGTAACTATGCATCTTTGATAGTTGCGGGTACCAATTAAAAAAAAAAAAAAACAATGGTTGAAAAATCAGCCTAAAGCTTTTTTTGAAGGTGTAGTTGTCTTTGGAAAGAACAGATTGTTCATGTATGAATTTTTATGGATGAAAAGTATTTCCAAATGTAACTGGTCATTTTCAACGCTCGACATGGCAACACTTTCGAAAATGTGGTGCCCCCATATAAATTTTATAATCTTGAAACAACTAAAAGTGAAATTTTTAAAAAATCGCCGTTTTCACGTAGGAATAAACCTAAGCTGGGTTCAGAACTGAAAGAAGCTGGTTTCTGGGTTTCTTGGCAGTTAAATAAGGCTCAAAGAAATAAAAAAAAAAAAAAAAAAATCGGGCTTGAAAAGAAGGCCTGACTAAAACCGAGTTAAATTTTTCGAGTTTGTTGAAACCCTCTGTTTTGCATCTCTTCGGGAACTGTATTACCTAGCAGCCTTTTTACTTTCGTCCGTGTGCTTCTGATTACCAATTGAAATAAAAACTATGGCTTCCTTTCATTTCTTCTTTGTCAGTATTACTTATATTATTTCTGTAATATATAATTGTTAATCAAACAGTTCGTGGTAACGAACTGTAGTAAGGAGCGACCCGGCTCAATAGTAAACCAAACTCTAAAAAACGGAATTTTGATGCTAAAATATACATCAAAAGAATCAGATTTTCATGCTTATTTTAAATATATAAGTTTCATCAAGTTTAGCCTTTGTCATCAAAAGTTACGAGCCTGAAAAAATTTGCCTTATTTTAGA
The DNA here is from genome assembly GCF_032884065.1 of Artemia franciscana. NCBI lineage: Eukaryota > Metazoa > Arthropoda > Branchiopoda > Anostraca > Artemiidae > Artemia > Artemia franciscana. The sequence goes on along the minus strand of NC_088865.1, from coordinate 19,387,432 downwards.
AAATAGGGGAATACACCCCCTGATAGTCACATAATCTTAACGAAAATTACACCATCGCATTCGGCGTATCAGAGAACCCTATAGCAAAATTTTCAAGCTCCTATCTACAATAATGTAGAATTTCGTACTTTTTTTCCAGAAGACAAATCACGGGTGCGTGTTTATTTGTTTTTTTTTTTGTTTTTTGTTTTTTTTTCCAGGGGTCATCGTTTTGACCAAGTGGTCCTAGAATGTCACAAGAGGGCTCATTCTAACGGAAATGAAAAGTTCTAGTGCCCTTTTTAAGTGACAAAAAAAATTGGAGGGCACTTAGGCCCCCTCCCACGCTCATTTTTTCTCCAAAGTCAACAGATCAAAATTTTGAGATAGCCATTTTGTTCCGCATAGTCAAAAACCATAATAACTATGTCTTTGGGAATGACTTACTCCCCCACAGTCCCTGGGGGAGGGGCTGCAAGTTACAAATTTCGACCAGTGTTTACATATAATAATGGTTATTGGGAAGTGTACAGTCGTTTTCAGGGGATTTTTTTTTGGTTTTGGGGGTGGGGTTGAGGGGAGGGGGCTATGTGGGAGGATCTTTCCTTGGAGAAATATGTCACGGGGGAACAGAAATTCAATGAAAAGGGCGCAGGATTTTCTAGAATTACTATATAAAAACAATGAAAAAATAAACATGGAAAAGTTTTTTTCAATAGAAAGTAAAGAGTAGCATTGAAACTTAAAACGAACAGAGATTATTACGCATATGAGGGGTTCTAAAAATACTTTAGCATAAAGAGTGAGGTATTTAGGAGGAGATAAATACCTCGCTCTTTATGCTATAGTATTTTTAATAATTTCAACTATTTATTCTACGGCCTTTCTGATTCAGGGGTCATTCTTAAAGAATTGGCACAAAACTTACGATTTAGTGTGAAGAACGAGGTATTACCGAGGTTACAAACCCCCTCATATACAAAATAAAAATTAAAGAATATAAAAGTTTGTTACGTAAGTTTTTTCTTAAGTTACGTATATTTTTTACTAATTAAAAAATTCGTTAGAAATTAAAATTTATAGTTGCCTTTTTATGTAACCGAAAAATTGCATGGCAACTAGGCCTCCTTCCCCATCCCTTATTTCTCAAAATCGTGATCAAAACTAAGTGAAAGCCATTTAGCCAAAAAAGGAATTAATATGCAAATTTCATTTTAATAATTTATGTGTGGAGAGCCAAAATCAAACATGCATTAATTCTAAAACGTTCAGAAATTACATAAAAAAAAAACTAGTTTTTTAACTGAAAGTAAGGAGCGACATTAAAACTTAAAACGAACAGAAATTACTCCGTATACGAAATGGGTTGTCCCCTCCGCAATCCCTCGCTCTTTACGCTAAAGTTTGACTCTTTGCCACAATTCTGCTTTTTAAAACAATTAAAAGCTTTAGCGTAAAGAGCGAGGGATTGCGGAGGGGACAACCCATTTCATATACGGAGTAATTTCTGTTCGTTTTAAGTTTTAATGTCGCTCCTTACTTTCAGTTAAAAAAAACTAGTTTTTTTTATGTTTACTATGGGACTGTGGTGGTTCAAAGAAAATCCAGAAAAAAATTCAATCAACACTGGCCAGTTGGTGGCAATTTAGAAATTTGGATCACTTATTTTAGTAAGGATATTGGTTCGCGGAAATTGTGAGGAACAACTACTTGGGATAGACGTATGTGAAAGGGGTCGGATGATTAAAACCCTAGAAAATAATTGTCATATTACTCAGTAATGCTGGTAAGTTCAAGCGGGTCAATATCCGGGCAATGAGTGCGTTTTCTGAGTAATTGGGTAAAGATATTTTGTTTGTCTTATCATATTATTGTTTTGTAATATTGATTCTGAGTTTGGTTTCAGCGCTGTTTTATTGATTTTTTTCTCTTTGTTATTTTTTAACTATGATCTATGTGTCTTTCATGTTAAAATGCAGGTAAAAATATACATTTTGTTGATAGATTTGAAATTAGGGCTTTGTGCGTGTTGAAGGATTGATAGGAATGTTTAGTATAGGTCTGGAGGATGAAGTCTTTTAAATTTTGTATTGAAATGTTTAAGTTTTAGCACGGATTCTCGTTGTCTAGTTGTGTGGGGTAGTGAACCAGAACCAAGCACAGAAATTAAGTGATGATCTATTTATTTTATGTTGTATTATTGTTTTTTAGCCGTCAGAATATGGCACGGAAGAAAAGACTTACCAAATGTTTGGTAAAGAGCCTGAGAAAAAGAATTTAAGTGCAAATATTTACCCAACTAGGCTGATAAACGATTGTAAAAACCTGTAGAATTTGGTCTCTATTTTAACTTATTATAATTATCATAACTCTGTGATAACTTTTCTCACAAACTACTAAGAATTAAATATAGACTAGTTTACTAAGTCTAAAGATTGCAGTTAGTGCTAAGAAATAAAAGAGGAAAGCTTTATGTAGAATGATGCTAAAAATTTTGAAATAAATTTACAGCAGATATTGTGATCCCAATCTACTCAAAGTAGCTTCAATGCTCAAATCGGGTTTCTATTTAGCAAAGATAAAAAAAATCGAACTGAACTGGAATGAATACGCCCTCAGTATGGATGCCTTAATAAATTTTAATCGATAAATTTCTTCGTAATTCGTTCTTAAATATTGTAATAAAACTATAAATCTTATTAACAAACATTAGTAAATAAATGCCTTTTTTTTTTTTCTTGATAGCCTTTAATTCCCTTGACTATGCGATAAATAATTAAAAAACTTTTGCAGTTGAAACCATTATTCCCACTGAAGAAAAAGAGTATACCTATGACGATTTGCTAGAGCGATTTTATAAGACTTTAAAAGAAAAGAATCCTGAGATGGTAACTGGCGAAAAGAAGAAGGTGATGATGAAACCACCCCAGGTTGTCCGAGTGGGGGCCAAAAAAACCTCCTTTGTCAATTTTTCAGACATATGCAAATTATTGCATCGATCACAAAAACATGTTTTGGATTTTTTATTGGCTGAGTTGGGAACTCAAGGCTCTATTGATGGAACTAATCAGCTTATTATTAAAGGTAAGGAAGCTAACTAATTTTAATTCTCGTCAAATTAACAATCTAACCATAATTCCTAGCAGAATACCCAAAATACCGCAAAAACAAAACAAAAATATATTGCCTATGTGCAGTATCTGTGTAAACTGGTTTAACTATTATTGGAAAGTAATTGTCAAGACAAGATGTAAAAAAAATACGAAGTAGAAAATAAAATAGTAAAGAACGTCAGAATCAGTGTTAACAGTGAAGAATCCGAAAAAGAACGTTTCCGCTGATGATAGTGAACACTATACTTGATTTAGAATGTGCCCTTACGTCATTGCTAAGTATTAAGAAAGAAACCCTAATACAATATCATGACCGATACAGTAGCGTCAACTAAATAAAGATTCACGAGTTTCCCTTGGAATTTTTTTTTTCTGGACGTTTTTAGCGGGTTGCGTAACACTAGCGAGGCCCTTTTGAAGGACTGAAAGGGATTGACCAGCCTCTCCCCTGTGGAGGACCTTCTCCGTCCCTGGGTACCCCCTTAACCTAACATAGCGTTGGATCAAAATTTGAGGCATGCATTTCATTTGGAATGATCAAAGAGTCGAAAAAATGTGCCTACAGAAGGGACATAATCTAAACTGTGCAATTGGTCGATTCTTTACAGAAACGATTTTTAAGGGAAAATAGGCATATCCAAGCTTGTTAAAAACAGAGTCTTGCAGTGAAAAGAGATATGTATGATCGGAAGTAAAAATTTGGGTATTAATCTTTCTTGCCCTCAACCGCCAGTTTTTTTGCGGAGGGTATATACGCTACACCTTTTTTAAGTTGGAATGACGTGAGGATTGTCAATCCTAGTGCTAAAACGAGCCCGAAGTAACTCAGTGCAAAATTCTGGAACTAAAAAAGTCAGTGCAAGCCTTAAAAGCAAAAAAAAAAACCGCGATCTGGTACAAAAAATGAGCCAAGTCCTGAGTCTGTATTAAAACGAGCTAAGGTCCGATTCAAGGCAATAATTAGGAAAGTCTTCAATTAGTGTAAAAACGAGCAAATTCTGAGTTGAGAGCTGACTTGGTGCAAAAACAAGACAATTCCTGACTTGTAAAAATGAGTCTAAGCTGCAGACTGTCGATGACATGTTGCAAAAACTATCAATGTCTTGCTCACTACACCTTAGTTTTGACTCCGGCCAAAGCGAGTCAAGTCCTGAATCGCTGAAAAAATGAGCGAAGTCCAAGCTGCAGAATTTTGGTGTCTTGCCCCCAAAAAGAGCGCTAAGTCCTGAATTGGTGTCAAAATGGTTAAGTCTTGATTTGATGCAACTACTAGCAAAAACCTGATAAAGCTGGCCCGTGGCCCCTCTAACATTTCTAAACCTCACTTCATTGCTAACTTTAGCAGAAAGCCTTATTTGAACGAAAATCATACATGTATTGTCAACCTGTAAGTTCAAGACACAAGGTGGGCCTTTGGCTTCTCCATCACCGTACCCCATCGCCAACGCTTTATTAGAAATGAAACCAGGTTTTTTTTTTTTTTTTTTTTTTTTTTTTTTTTTTTTTTTTTTTTTTTTTTTTTTTTTTTTTTTTTTTTTTTTTTTTCTTTTTTTTTTTTTTTTGGCTTGAAACTTGCAAGGCAAATGCCTATTCTCTGACTTCTGTACGAACATGCTCGGCTATACGAAAGGCTATAGAATGAGATTTCTGCTTTCTTGAAACCAAAATATATTTTAACATTTCTTTCGTTTGTTTGCTATAAAATAAAATAACACGTGTTTTATATTGGTGAATAAATAACTAATCGTAAAACACACACAGTCCCCACTTTTCGCATGTAATGGACTTTGCAAGAATTTTTTTTTATGTATATATTTTCTTCTTCTTTTTTCAATACCTTGCTCAATCTGACCAACGTTGTTTTTTTTATTCGTGGGAGATTTTTAAACAACCAACCTAACTTCAGTAATATGCAACAAATTTTCATTAATAGTTCCTTCCTTTAAATGCATTCACCTCAAATAAATAAATAATCAATTGGCAAATTATTAATTGATTCGTTGAGTCCAAAAATTGGCTTGAGCCAACTAAGCGAATTGCTGCAAAAATTGCCAATTGACATTTTATTGGTTGTTTTTAGGCATCAATTTTCTATAATTTTGAATGAAATGAAATCAAAAGGAAAAATCATATTAGTTTACATAAACCTTTTGGATCTGATTGTTTGGAAATTTAATAAGTTCTGTTTTATTCATTTTACTTTTCATTTCTTTCTTGTTTTCAGTTTATTTGATAAATTGTTTATATATATATATATATATTTATATATATATATATTTATATATATATATATATATATATATATATATATATATATATATATATATATATATATATATATATATATATATATATACATATATATATATATATATATATATGTATATATATATATATATATATATATATATATATATATATATATTTAATGTACATGTATACATATATTTATTTAATTAGCCTTTAATTTTGTTTTGTTCTTGGACTCGTGCCCCCCCCCCAAAAAAAAAATCTTGACACTTAACTATTTTTCTGTATTTTCTATATTTTTTGCCTGTTTTTTTCTTTTAAACTGTACCTCCACACCCCCCTTCCCCTCTTTAAAGTGAAATCACGCATCCATACCTGTATGGATAAGGTTTTTAGTTTGTACGGGAAAATTTCGGCAGCCTGGAGTAATAATCGAAAAAAAGTTAGTCAAAGCCGACTTTGTCAAGCATCTCCAACGATTTAAATTGTTTAATAACGAGATAACTTGCAATAGAGTTTATACAATTGTAAAAGGAACAGAGCCTGTATTTTTAGTTCTCATATAACAAGATTAACTGCCAATTTTGACTAAAATCAAAACATACGGTAAGATAATGTATGAACGAAAAACCACAGTGATCAACAAAATAAGCAAGATCGGCTATAATAAAGAAGAAACCCGTTGGCCTTGTAAGACTTGCAGCAATTTATGGTAACAGAAAAATAATGTTCATGCGAAAATGAAAGAAAACTCAACTATCATAATCATCAAAAATCACTATCATCAAAAAATAAAAATTGAAAAAGAAACAACAAATTAATATCAACTTGCCAAATAACCATCTTCGCTTACTAATAAAAAAATGCTTCGAATATTTGAAATTGAATATAATTTTTTTTTTGAAGTTGTCAAGTGCTATTCTTTTTAAATACAAAAAAAAGAATTTCGTGCTGTTCGCTGATGCTGCTATATAGGAACCTAAAGATTTCCGTCAAAATGTTTGAAATAGCTCTTAAATACCCTAAAGTCATAACACTGTCACGAAAGCCTTGTTTTCCCAGAAATACTATTCATTTCCTTTGCTTTTACTGATGACCCCTCCCATCCGTGATCATTCGATCCCTGTAATTTTTGAATCTTGCACAAATACTTTTAGGTATCTATTTTATCATATTATACTGTCTAAAAAAAAAAATGTAATGTACACAGTTGTTTTAGCGATTGAACGTTCTCAGGTGGCTATATACACGAGTTGTCATCTTGAGTCCCGGTTATACGAGTAAAAAGTCGTTTTATTCGCTCTTTTCCTATCAAAAAGGCTGGAAGTGGACGTGTTTGTGCCTTTTGCTTTACTGAAGAGACAGTGAGTTACTCTGAGATTTTGTACTCCGGTTATATAACTCCGGAGGCTATGTAACTCCGTTATATGCACAAGAGCACTTGGAATTATGCAAACCCTTGGCTATATACTTTGGTTAAGATATGGTACTTGGAATAACATTAAAGTGTTATTAATATATTTTCAGGTAAATTCACACAGAAACAAGTTGAAAATGTGTTACGTCGATATGTAAAAGAGTATGTCAGCTGTAAGACTTGTCGATCTTTGAATACAACACTTCAGAAAGATAGTCGCCTTCACTTTCTCCAATGCGAGGCCTGCAATTCTCGTTGTTCTGTTGTTAGTATCAAGGCTGGCTTCCAGGCCGTAACTTCTAAGCGCGCTGCAGCCAGAGCAAAAGAATCATAGGTTTTGAAGGTGTATTATTATTTTTTATTTCTTTTTCGAGCCAATTAAAGGTTTTTGACTGTATATATTGATGATGTTTCGAAGGTATTGGTATATCAATGTAAGGACGCATTGAACATAAATATATCTGATTAAATCTGGGATATGGCTTGTATGTCATCTCCTGGGAAAAAGTGATTTTCCTACGGGGGATTGTAATTCTCCTATATGGAGTTTTTGGGCTGTTTTTTGAATTCTAATTAATTTGTTTTTTGATAAAATTTTACTGTTGAGATTGAACGAAATAATAGTTACTACTTCCGAATCTGCTTCAAATGGCGGTTCTTCTTTATATGGCACTATTTCAAAATACGTCTTTAAATTTCCGATTACTAACGGCTAAATTTGCACCTCCCCCATCCCTGTATAGATTTATTTTCTTGACAAACCAAAAACAGTTGATTTGCATAAACAACAACGGAGAGAGGAAAGACACTAAGAACTAATAACATAAATAAGGAAGGAAAAAAGAGTAAATTATAAGTAAAAAAAAATAATCACGGATTAAAAATCAAGCTATTCAGTTTGAATAAAAGTCTATTAACTAAGCTATGGTTTCGACTCTTTTCCCCGATAATTAAAACTCAATCAAGAGTAAGGGCTACACTATATTCAACCAGTTCAAACCCCGTCACGATACGCTCTCTACAATATTCAGAATAATCAGTCAAGAAGATCAATACCGGCTTCGACCGTACCACGAAAACAAAAGTCAGCTTTTCCAATACTATTTTACAGAATAGAATTATCTTCAGCACCCTGCGATTTATTGGGTCTGTCCGTATGAGGTTCTGATGTCACAGTAATAATCAAACAGTTCGTGATAACGAACTGTAGTAAGGAGCGACCCGGCTCAATAGTAACTAAAACTCTAAAAAACGGGATTTTGATGCTAATAGATACACCAAAAGAATCGGATTTTCATGCGGATGAAAAATATATAAGTCTCATCAAATTTAGTTTCACCAATCAAAAGTTACGAGCCTGAGAAAATTTGCCTCATTTTGGAAAATAGGGTGAAACCCCTTAAACGTTATAGTATCTTATTGAAAATCACACCATTACATTCAGCCTATCAGAGAACCCTTTTGTAGAAGTTTCTGAGTGCCTATCTACAAAAATGTGGATTTTGTATTTTTGGCCAGAAGATCGAAACGCGGGTGCGTGTTTTTTTTCCAGGGGTGATCGTATCGACCCAGTGGTCCTAGAATGCCGCGAAAGGGCTCATTCTAACAGAAATTGAAAGTTCTAGTGCCCTTTAAAAAAATTGGAGGGCACCTAGGCCCCCTCCCACGCTCATTTTTCCCCAAAGTCACTGGACCAAAATTTTGAGACAGCCAATTTGTTCAACATAATCGAAAAACCTAATAACTATGTCTTTGGGGTGAATTACTCCCCAAGAGTCCCCAGGGGAGGGGCTGCAAGTCACTAACTTTGACCATTGTTTGCACATAGAAATGGTTATTGGGAAGTGTACAGACTTTTTCAGGGGGATTTTTTCTGGTTGGGGGAGGGGTTTTCGTGGGATGATCTTTTCATGGTTAATTTATCATGGGGAAGAGAAATTCATTGAAGGGGTTGCAGGATTTCTAGCATTCTATAAAAAAAAAAAAATATGAAAAAGTTTTTTCAACTGGAAGCTCCAATTATTTATTCTACGACCTTTCAGATTCAGGGGTCATTCTTAAAGAATTGGGGTAAAATTTAAGCTTTAGTGTAAAGAGCGAGGTATTGACGAGGGGGCGAACCTTCTCATATACATAATAAAAATATACGAATATAGAACGTCGTAAAAAAATTATATGTTCTAGTTGCCTTTTTAAGTAACCGAGAAAATTGGAGGGCAAATCAAAAGATGTATTAATTCAAAAACGTTCAGAAATTAAATTTAAAAAAACAATTTTTTTCGACTGACAGTAAGGAGCGACATTAAAACTTAAAATGAACAGAAATTACTTCGTATATGAAAGGGGCTACTCTCTCCTAAACGCCCCGCTCTTTATGCTAAAGTTTTTTATTGTTTTAAAAAGTAGAGTTGTGAGAAAGGGTCAAACTTTAGCGTAAATATTGGGGCGTTTAAAAGGGAGTAGCCCCTTTCATATACGATGTAATTTCTGTTCGTTTTAAGTTTTAATGTCGCTTCTTACTTTCAGTTGAAAATATTGTTTTTTTTATTTAATATATAAAAGGCATTAAATGTAGTTTTTTTGTGAAGAATTACATTTTACTTCAATCCAATCGCTTATGAATCTTGAAAAGGGCATTATAAATTTCAAATCGGATGAGCCCTCTCTCAAGTTTCTACAACTAACCTTGCTATAGGAAGTGGCTGGGCAGTCAAAGCCACATCGCTCTTTGCTAAGTTGTCTTTAACTAGGGGCAATCAATTGTGAAAAAGATTTGAGGACAATCACCACCCTTCTCTTCCTATTTTAGTACCCTCTCCCCTCGTAATCCCCAAATGATCTGATCGAAATTCCGAGATAGCCCTTTTGTCCAAAATTGTCGAAAGGTCCAATGAATCAACATACGGATATGACTTGACCCCATAGTCGTCGGTCTAAGAGGACCCCAATGCAGAGGGAAGAATAAACCGAAATAGCATATCTGAAATATCTCGAGGAAAGCTTGGAGGATGGAGTTAAAATATCCAGGTACTAATGGGGACAGAAAGGGGACTACAAATTTTGCGTCGGGGGAGGGAGGAAAGGCTAACAATTTTGGTGTCCGATCCACCGAAACAATTGTGCACTATAAGCTCCAATGGGACATATAATCTATGTACAGTTAAGCAGTAAGGTAAATTAAAAGAAAGTATGTGTCGCCAGGTGATAAAAATAGCGTTTCTATAATATCTTTGAAACGAAATAGGGTATCAAGTTAAAACTTTTAAGGATTGTTCAGAGGGGGGGGGGGCAGCGGACCTTGAATTACGACTTGAGTGGAGATTGTAGGTATAAATCAAAAGACGTTAAGCATTTAGATTATAAAAATACCATTTCTGCAATATTGTCAAGGACTACTTGGTTGATTGAATGAAAATTTAAGGCAGTGTAAGGGGGAGTGAACGGGACTTTCAATTTTGTGCTTGGGGAGAGAGAATAGACATTTTTGGTCTCTGGAATCTTTCTTTGTTGCCATGCAAGTAAACACGACAGTGATTTATTCCACCTACATGCCAACGGACTACCGGGACCTCGCGTCAGACGATAGATTTACCCGAGCTTTGTGACTTGCAGCCCCTCTCCCGGGGACTGTGGAGGAGTAAGTCATCCCCAAAGACATAGTTATTGGGTTTTTCGACTTTGCTAAACAAAATGGTGATCTCAAAATTTTGATCTGGTGATTTTGGAGAAAAATGAGCGTGGGATGGGGCCTAGGTGCCCTCCAATTTTTTTGGTGACTTAAATAGGGCACTAGAAGTTTTATTTCCGTAAGAAAGAGCCCTTTTGCGACATTCTAGGACCCTTGGGTCGATACGATCACCCCTGGAAAAAAAAAAATAAACACGCACCCGTGACTGGTCTTCTGGCAAAAAATACAAAATTCCACATTTTTGTAGATAGGGACTCGAAACTTCTACAGTAGGGTTCTCTGATACGCTGAATGTGATGGTGTGATTTTCGTTAAGATACTATGACGTTTAAGGGATGTTTCTCCCTATTTTCCAAAATAAGGCAAATTTTCTCAGACTCGTAACTTTTAATGGGTAAGACTAAATTTGATGAAACTCACATTTTTAAAATCAGCATAAGAATCGAATTATTTTGATGTATCTATTAGTATCAAAAACCTGTTTTCCACGGTTTTGGTTACTGTTGAGCCGGTTCGCTCCTTACTACAGTTCGTTACCACGAACTGTTTGAAAAGGAGTGGTGAAAAAACCGAATATGTACTGCATTTTCTTTTTCAAAAATGAATTTGACTATTTCTACTTGATTTAGGTTTCCAAACAGCTCTTAAGTTTTTCCATCTAGCCTACTCGAAATTTTACTGTCTGATTAGATAAGACATTTTATGTTTTCCTATGGATTTAGTCGACGCAGACAGGCCGGAAGCAAGCCGTTATTCACGGGTGTGTATGATATGCACCCCCCTTCCAAAACAATCACCCCATAAAAACGTAACAAAAATGTATATAGACTAATTTTGAGATACATTTTTCAAAGTTTTTTCTTATTGTGAACCCCCCCCCCCCCAACCCCCCTGAACAAAAATCCTAGATTTGCCCTTGGCCAGTAGCCAGAGGTAGTGCATTTAATTCGAAGTCGTAAAAATACGAATAATCTGTCTTGACGCATTATCTCCATCCTGATCCATTTTAGTCAATCCATGTCTCCGGGTTTGCCCGCTAATGGACGGAAATTTGGTAAAGTGTTTGACCCCTCAATTTTAAATTCTACTTCAGGGGATTCTGTCGTACATTATTTGGCATAAAGTCAAGGATGACTTGCGGCTTTCGTAAAGTTCACCCAAAATTTGTAGACGCATCATGATTTGCAAAATATATCCAGTTTCCAGTTCTGGTCGAGTCATTGTCAGTGAAAATAACTTTCACTATATTTACTTTATCATCTTTTTGTTGCGATTTGTGATAAGCATCATGTGTAGGCTATTGAGTAACGAGTTTAGTAAATATTTAGCAATATAAAGATAAAGTTTATCTGCTTTTAATCACGTAAATTTTAAAGAATTCTCTCGTATGTACAGAAAAAAAAAATCCCTTTATCTTTGATTTATGAAGAACCCTTTTTTAGCAGATATGTCACATTACAGAAATGGATTAAATATCTATAATCGAAATATTTTTTATGGAACCATGTTAGTTATATTAAGAACTAGCTGTTGGGGTGGCGCTTCGCGCCACCCCAACACCTAGTTGGTGGGGGCGCTTCGCGCCCCCCCCCCCCCCAAGCCCCCCCGCGCGCATAAGTCGTTACGCGCCATAATAGTTACGTGCCATTGTAGTTGTGTCCCTATGTCCCACCTGTGAATATAGATAGATATATATATATATATATATATATATATATATATATATATGGTTTTAACTACGTAAAACTTGCGAATATACAACATTCTTTGCTGTCCCATTGTCTTTGCATATAAATAGATTGTCAGGTTTACCGACTCTTGAACATGCAACATATAATGGTCCATGGGAAAACAATCTGTATTCAGATCTATACCTCATGATTCTAATGATTGCCCTTGAGCTTTGTTGATGGTGATTGCTAATCGACCATTCCCTGTCCCGGTGTCCCGGTCGTCATTTACATCCCCCTGTTTCCCCCGGTGTCCCCGTTGTAGTTGTGTCCCTGTGTCCCGGTCGTCATTTATATTCCCTGTGTCCCGGTCGTCATTTGTATCCCGGTGTCCCGGTCTGTATATACATTCGTTTTTTAGTTTTGTTTTTCTCCTTTATTTTTTTCCTTTTTTTTCTTTTTTAGCTTATTTAGATTTTTAGATTTTTTAGTTTTTTTATTAGTTTTTAGTTTTTTTTTCTTTTTAGTTTTTTTGTCCCGGTCGTCATTTATATCCCCCTGTTTCCCCCGGTGTCCCCGTTGTAGTTGTGTCCCTGTGTCCCGGTCGTCATTTATATTCCCTGTGTCCCGGTCGTCATTTGTATCCCGGTGTACCGGTCTGTATATACATTCTTTTTTTAGTTTTGTTTTTCTCCTTTATTTTTTTCCTTTTTTTTTCTTTTTTAGTTTATTTAGATTTTTAGATTTTTTAGTTTTTTTATTAGTTTTTAGTTTTTTTTTCTTTTTAGTTTTTTTGTAGTTTTTAACTTCTTTTTAGTTTTGTTAATGTTTTTTTTTACTTATGTCCTGGTCGTCATTCATACTCCCTGTGTCCCGGTGCTTCCCGGTGCTTTGTTGATTGCTAATCGAACATTCCTTTTGTCCTGGTCGCTTTCTCTTTGAGTTTCGTCATTTATTTTTTTCTTTTTTAGTTCTTTTAGTTTTTACCTTTTTTAGTTTTTTTTAGTTTTTTAGATGAAAATTTTTTTTAGTTTTTTCCTTTTTTTCTTTTTAGTTTTTTATTGGTTTTTACCTTTATTTTAGCTTATTTTTCAGTTTTTTCCTTTTTTTTAGTTTTTTTTTATTTTTTATTTTTTTTAGTTTTTTACCTTTTTTTAGTTTTTTTAGTTTTTTTAGTTTTTTAGCTTTTTTACTTTTTTTATTAGTTTTTAGTTTTTTTTTGTAGTTTTTGCCTTTTTTTAGTTTTTTCAGGTTTTTTTTTTAGTTTTTTATTGGTTTTTACCTTTATTTTAGCTTATTTTTCAGTTTTTTCCTTTTTTTTTAGTTTTTTTTAGTTTTTAGTTTTTTTCGTTTTTTACCTTTTTTTTAGTTTTTTTAGTTTTTTTAGTTTTTTAGCTTTTTTATTTTTTTTATTAGTTTTTAGTTTTTTTGTAGTTTTTGCCTTTTTTTAGTTTTTTTAGTTCTTTAGCTTTTTTATTAGTTTTTAGTTTTTTATTGGTTTTTACCTTTATAGTTTTTTTAGTTTTTTAGCTTTTTTATTTTTTTTATTAGTTTTTAGTTTTTTTTGTAGTTTTTGCCTTTTTTTAGTTTTTTCAGTTTTGACGTCACCTAATCCAGTTTTTTCAGGTGACGTCACCTGACACATCCATCCACACATCCACAGACAGACAACTTATTTTTATATATATAGATTAATGCGAGCGAACAAGAATCGATAAGCATATAAAAGGTCCAGAATTTCTTTTCCTTGCTTATCCTCCCTTACAAATTTCTAAAAGTAGCAATTTTTTTTTCTGAAGCAAAAACGAATTCCAGATTGAGCAATCGGCCGAGAAAGACATGTTTTAACGATCATGGTGAGAAATTGCGTATTTGTATGTATTTAAATTTGTGGTAGGTTTAAACTACCACTAGTACTTCATGTTTCTAAGACACGGCACACACATTTTCATTTCGAAAGCCTCCTTCGCAAACTATTTTTGTGAGTTAGAGTAGAGGATCTAGCCTAGTCGATAAGAAAGAAACAGAAACCTCTAAATGCCCCAACGATCAAAGAAGACAGAAGGAAACAGATTTGACCACTCCATAGAACTCATTTAGTTGGAGCAGATAGGCTAAGAAAGCTAAGAAGTTGAAAACAAAATATCACATCACACCTTTGTTTAACGTGGCCTATAGAAAATATTTCCCAACGACATTCAGGTCTGAGCGGAGTACCGATACCATTCCAAGATTGCAGTGAACATTGAATTTTGAATCAGAAAATAATGAAGCCAATATTTAATGAGATATGAACAATAGACCCGGTAGACAGTTCCGTACCCAGTGAAAAGGGCCAGAGGAAGGCTCAGGGATGTGTATGGGGGGCCTTGGGGGCATAACCCCTTAAACCCACAGCCCCCTCCGATTGATGCCACGGCATGGATACGCCAGGGACTAAAAGGGCATTTCAATATTTGAAAATATTTAACTCTCGATCGTCAAGATGCATATAACATATACAGGGGCATATCCAGGATTTTTATTGTGAAAAGGGGGTATTGTTTCATAGGGGTGTGAGTACAAGCGCTTTTAAAAACTTATCGAAAATGTGTTTATATTATTTTTGTTACATTTTTGCGAGTCAGAAAACATTGCGGGGAGGGGGGGGGTAAAGCCGCTCCCCTGGATACGGCCTTGAACGTATATTCATTTTCGTAAGCTGGTTATGTTTTTATTGACAGTTCAGTATTTCCTCGCCCCTTTAAGATTACGGTCTTATCCGAACATAATTTAATTTTCACGATTACTGTAGAATTTATTCATTGACACATTAAACACCGACGAGCTAGATGTATATTATCACGCAATACCAGATAAATATGGGAAAAAGATTCATTAATTT
Source organism: Artemia franciscana (assembly GCF_032884065.1). Lineage (NCBI taxonomy): Eukaryota > Metazoa > Arthropoda > Branchiopoda > Anostraca > Artemiidae > Artemia > Artemia franciscana. The sequence goes on along the minus strand of NC_088865.1, from coordinate 19,372,431 downwards.
GGCCGTAGATATTATCTCTATTTTTTGAGCTAATTCCAAATTAGAGTCATTTTGGTATTAAAAATAGTCACGTTTCAGTGCGCCGTATCAGTGGCATTATGATTCAGTGTTTACTTTCAACTGTTTTTAGAGGTCGCTGTGGCTACCCGAGTGATAACAAACCGTTTTTAAGATTCAGTAATCATTTGGAATCGATGAAAGGAATACATATTTTGAGATCAATAATGCCTAAACCATTCTCTGAAAACTTTCTTTTGAGACAGGTATGCTCTTTATTGTCTATTTAGTCATATCAGCTTTGTTTATTCCTTTCTTTTAGAATAGATGGCTCTTTGAAATTTTTAAATAGGCAAATTGAGAAAATAGTCTACAATTCTTATAAATTTGGTAATTTAAAACAAGGAAGGCTTTTGACAGGGAAACCTTTCATGGGGGAAGCGGGTAAACGCTGAAGGGGCTGACCTCTTCTGAAGGAAATAAGCTAAATAAATAAGAATAGTAGCCTACCATTTTATTCCTTATGTAGTGTTCTAGCCTTGCTATACTTTACTCCCCCTCCCGGGGGGGGGGGGGTTATTTCCTATCTATTCTTAGAATGCGTCTCAGTTGTTTCAACTCATGTACTTTTAAACTGAATCAATAGTGATGAAACAAAAACTGGAAAAATAAATTACAGGTGGCATGATGTATCGAAAATTATATATAATTTGGGCTATATATTTGTACATAGGGGGGGGGGGGGGTAAAGTATAGCGAGGCTGCATGCAAGGTATGCTAGCTATGAGTATTCTGTATATTATGAAGTAAGAATTGTTTTCTTAACAGGTTTCCTTATCTCCAGGTAGCTATCTTGGCATTTACCTAACTACCTTATGGAGCAGAAGTCACATGTGAAAGAAACACCATTGATTTCTCATTTAGGTAAGGTTACAGAATAGTGGTTCTCCAGAAGTAGGCGTGGTTAAAGTCATTTTTGTGAGAATTCACCCCCCTCTCACTGTCCCTTTGATGGTCCCTTATATAGCCTTATGACATATAGGATAATAGGCAATCAAACTAAAAAAAGGACTAACAAAATCAAATGGTAAAATTCTAGTTTTGATTATCTTGGAAAGGGGTTAGGTTAGGAAAAATGAAACTTTCAGGGATGAGTCTAAAGGCTAAAGTGTGTCCCGGGAAGGTATTTTGAAGTACCCACCTTCACTCCTTCTCCCTCTAGAGGGCCCTGACCTTTGATGACCTTTAAAAAATATGTGTTATAAAAGTGAAACCTTGCAAAATAGATCTTCTGCTTGAATGAACTACAACAAAATTGTTTTCAGCTTCACAACTTTGCTCAAACCCAATTTATAAGGTTTTAAAGATATGCAAATACATTTCCTAGATTTTGAAAAAAAAACCCAAAAAACATTGATATGACTCAGAATTCTACTCAAATAACAGGAATTGCATTTTCAGAACTAAAGGCAGAGAAAAAGTAACTGCTAACTGAAAATTAAGGTCAAATGTTGTTTTGACAAAATTTCAATTGGTATAGACCTGTCATGTAGGCCAATTGTTGTCAAAATGGTGTATCTGCAACAACTCAGGAATGGCTAAGGGTATTAAGTTGACACTTTAACGAATATTAAATTGAAAAAAAACGAAGTTTTTCTGAGGGAAGTAAAGAGCGAAATTGGAACTAAAAACGAACAAAAATTATCAATTACCAGCCTATATAACATATATCAATAAAACTAGTGCAAATAAATCAATGGTGATATTTACCTATGTTTGTAGGATTACAGAAAACTAGCGGTCTACTGAAAACACAAAACAATATAGGATTTTTGGTTTGGTAAATGTAAACCATTTAAGGACACTTTTAACAGCATAAAAGTAAAGCTTTTTTAGACTGTTGCTTTATTATTATTATATTTTTTTAGTTTAATTTAGCATCACTTCTGCTCAATGAGCTCAGTTCAATGATTAACTTTCGTTTTGGATCTGAAAAGGACATTTCATGATTTTTTGTTGACAAGTTCAAAGTGAAGGAATCTTATTAGTATAAAGACTACAGACCCGTTTAAGAATTTGTATCACAACTTGAAATTCTCCGTTTTTAGAGAGAAATAACTGGATTTCCAGAGTTCATATTATGGTTGATATGTTCTTCGTTTCGAGTTTCCATTATTTTGTATGCTGTTTAATGAATTTAAACATATTATTTTTATGCCTAAGCTTTTAAGATAATTTTAATTGTACACTGAAAGTTTGTGACATCACAACTCCTGTCAGACTATCAAAAGCGTTATAGAATAGTTTGTTGTTGTTGTGAGGCTACGTATTTACTTTTGACTCCTAAATCAATGTTCCTGTTTTTATGGCACTTGGCATTAACCAAGTGACATATAGCAATCGCAAATTCTGTCGGTCTGTCTGTCTGTCGGTCCCGGTTTTGCTACTTTAGGCACTTCCAGGTAAGCTAGGGCGATGAATTTTGGCAGGCATATCAGGGGCCGGACCAGATTAAATTAGAAATATTCGTTTTCCCGATTTGACCATCTAGGGGGAGGCTGGGGGGCCAGTTAATTTGGAAAAAATAGAAAAATTGAAGTATTTTTAACTTACGAACGGTTGATCAGATCTTAATGAAATTTGATGTTTGGAAGGATATCGTGTCTCAGAGCTGTTATTTTAATTCCCGACTGGATCTGGTGACACTGGGAGGGGGTGTTGGGAGAAGGAAACCTAAAATCTTGGAAAACACTTAGAGTGGAGGGATCGGGATGAAACTTGGTGGGAAAAATAAGCACTAGTCCTAGATACATAATTGACATAACCGGGACGGAACCGCTCTCTTTGGGGTAGTTGGGGGGGGAAGGAGGTTAATTCTGAAAAATTAGAAAAAGTGAGGTATTTTTAACTTACGAACGGGTGATCGGATCTCAATGAAATTTGATATTTAGAAGGATATCGTGTCTCAAAGCTCTTATTCTAAATCCCGACCGGATCTGGTGACATCGGGGGGAGTTTGGGGGGGACCTAAAATCATGGAAAACGCTTAGATTGGAGGGATCGGGATGAAACTTGGTGGGAAAAATAAGCAGAAGTCATTCGTACGTGATTTACATAATTGGAACGGATCCGCTTTATTGGAAGGGGAGGGTTAATTCTGAAAAATTAGAAAAAATGACGTATTTTTAACTTACGAAGGAGTGATCGGGTCTTCATGAAGCTTCATATTTAGAAGGACCTCGTAACTCAGATCTCTTATTTTAAATCTCAATCGGTTCCAGCGTCATTGGGGGGGGGCAGTTGGGGGAGGACCGGAAATCTTAGAAAATACATAAGTGGAGAGATCAGGACGAAACTGGATGGGAAGAATAAAAACCTGTCTAAAATACGTGACTGACATAACTGGACCGGATCTGCTCTCTTTGGCGGAGTTTGGGGGGGGGTTAATTCGGAAAAATGAGGTATTTGTAACTTACAAACGGGTGACCAGATCTTAATGAAATTTGATATTTAGAAGGACCTTGTGCTTTAAAGCTCTTATTTTAAATTCCGACCAGATCCTGTGACATTGGGGGAAGTTGGAGGGGGTAACCGGAATTCTTCAAAAACGTGAAAATTGGGGTATTTTTATCTTACGAATAGGTGATCGGATTTTAGTGAAACTTGATATATATAGAAGGATCTTATGTCTCAGATGCTCCATTGTCGACTCGAATTGGATCTGGAGACATAGGGGGTTGGAGGAGGGAAACAGAAATCTTGGAAAACGCTTAGAGTGGAGAAATCAGGATGAAACTTGATGGGAAGAATGAGCACAAGTTCTAGATACGTGATTGACATAATTGGAACAGATCCGTTCTCTTTGGAGGAGCTGGGGGGGGGGTGTTAATTTGGAAAAATTAGAAAAATTGAGGTGTTTTTAACTTAAGAACAGGTGACCGGATCTTAATGAAATTTGATATTTAGAAGGAATTCATGTCTCAGAGCTCTTATTTCATATCCCGACCAGATCTGTTGACATTAGGGGGAGTTGGAGGGGGAAATCGGAAATCTTGTAAAACGCTTAGAGTGGAGGAATCGGGATGAAGCTTGGTGGATAGGAAAAGCAAATTTCCTAGATAAGTGATTGACGTAACCGTACTGGATTCGCTCTCTTTGGGGGAGTTGGGGGAAGGGGTTCAGTAATTTGGCGAGTTTGGTGCTTCTGGACGTACTAGGACGATGAAAATTGGTAGGCGTTTCAGGGAGCTGCACAAATTGACTTGATAAAGTCGTTTTTCCAGATTCGACCATCTGGGGGGCTAAAGAGAGAGGAAAAATTAGAAAAAATGAGGTATTTATAACTTAAGAGTGGGTGGTCGGATCTTAATGAATTTTGATATTTAGAAAGACATCGTGACTCAGAGCTCTTATTTTAAATCCCGACCGGCATTAAGCCTCTGATTTTCCTTTTAAATCAATCTATTGATTCTTAAAATTGTGTTAGAGCTCATACCATATGAGCTCTTAGCTCTTGTTTTTATGGCACTTAGTATCTACCAAGTGACATATAGCGATCGCAAATTCTGTCGGTCTGTCGGTCTGTCCGTCCCGGTTTTGCTAGTTTAGGCACTTCTAGGTAAGCTAGGACGATGAAATTAGTCAGGCGTATCAGGAACCAGACCAGATTAAATTAGAAATTGTCGTTTCCCCGATTCGACCATCTGGGGGGGGGGGGTGAGTGGGGGACGGTTAAATCGAAAAAAATAGAAAAAAATAAGGTATTTTTAACTTACGAACGGGTGATAGGATCTTAATGAAATTTGATATTTTGAAGGATATCTCGTCTTAGAGCTCTTATTTTAAACCTCGATCGGATCCGGTGACGTTGAGGGAAGTGGAGGGGGAACCTAAAATCTTGGAAAACGCTTAGAGTGGAGGGATCAGGATGAAACTTCGTGGAAAAAATAAGCAGAAGTCCTGGATACGTGATTGAAATAACTGGAACGGATCCGCTCGATTTGGGGGAGTTGGGGGGAGGGTTAATTCTGAAAAATTAGAAGAAATGAGGTATTTTCAACTTACGAAGGAGTAATCGGATCTTCATGAAATTTCATATTTAGAAGGCCCTCATAACTCAGGTCTCTTATTTTAAATCTCAACCGGATCCAGCGTCATTTGGGGGGGGGGGGGACCGGAAATCTTGGAAAACACTTAAAGCGGATAGATCAGGATGAAACTTGATGGGAAGAATAAAAAAAAAGTCCAAGATACGTGACTGACATAACCGGACCTGATCCGCTCTCTTTTCGTGGAGTTGGAGGGGGTAGTAATTTGGAAAAAATCGAAAAAATGAGGTATTAGTAACTTACGAACGGGTGATCAGATCTTAATGAAATTCGATATTTAGAAGGATCTTGTGTTTTAGAAATCTCATTTTAAATCCCGACCAGATCTGGTGACATTGGGGGGAGTTGGAGGGGGAAACCGGAATTCTTGGAAAACGTGAAAATTGAGGTATCTTTGTCTTACGAATGGGTGATCGGATCTTAATAAAACTTGATACATAGAATGATCTTATGTCTCAGGTGCTCTATCTTTAATTCGAATCGGATCCAGGGACATAAGGGGTTTTAGGGGAGGGGGGGGGGAACAGAAATCTTGGAAACCGGAAATCTTGGAAAACGCTTGGAGTGGAGAGATCGGGATGAAACTTGATGGGAAGAATAAGCACAAGTTATAGAAGCGTGATTGACATAACTGGAACGGATCCGTTCTCTTTGGGGGAGCTGGGAGGGTGTTAATTTGGAAAAATTAGAAAAATTGAGGTATTTTTAACTTAAGAACGGGTGATCAGACCTTGCAGAAATTTGATATTTAGAAGGAAGTCATGTCTCAGAGCTCTTGTTTAAAATCCTGACCAGATCTGTTGACTTCAGGGGGAGTTGGAGGGGGAAACTGGAAATCTTGGAAAACGCTTAGAGTGGAGGGATCGGGATGAAACTTGGTGGGAAAAATAAACATTAAGCTTCTGATTTTCCTTTTAAATCCATTTATTGATTCTTAGAATTTTGCTAGAGCTCATACCATATTAGCTCTTGGCTCTTCCGGCCTCGTCACAAGTGCCATATGAGCTCTTAGCTCTTGTTATACTTGACTTTTGTGTTTTCAGTAAAATGCTAGTTTTCTGTAATCCTACAAACATAGGGAAATATCACCAGTTGATTTATTTGCACTAGTTTTATTGATGTATATTAGACAGGCTGGTAAGTAATAATTTTTGTTCGTTTTAAGTTTCAACTTCGCTCTTTACTTCCCTTCAAAAAACTTTGTTTTTTTAAATTAATCTTTGCTTGTTTTTGATTCGAATTTAATTAAAAAACGACACTGCCATGATCTTTTTAATTTATACGGAATAATTTCTATTCGTTTTAAGTCTCAATGTTGCTCCTTGGTTTTTGTTGAAATCTTATTTTTTTATATAATTTCCAATCACCTCCAATCTAGGAGAGATATGACTCCACGGCCCTTACTAAGAAGCTGAACGAAGAAGCCGTACAAAAATTGAAGGAAAAGATAAGTTTAAGAAGGGAAAGAAAAATCATAACATAGTGTCGTTCCTTTTTGTATTTAGATCTTTAATTCTAATTAAAGAAATAGATCTTTAATTCTTGGTTTAAAAAAATTAAGTTTAGTAGCACTTAGAAAGTAGTTCTTGGCAAGCAGCTTCGAAAAAGAAGGTTAGGTAAGCGGACAGGTTTGCATATCGACATGCTTGTGGAAAATTTTGCTAGCTCAACAGAAATGTGCCTTCAGGCTTAGGGAGTTACTTGACCAGTCCCTATATAGAAAAGCCAATCATTACTTAGGTCAGTTCTTTTTAGTACATCTTTACCTTTTTTATTACTATATGGCTCGTTTTTCAGTTTTCTCTGTCATTTTCACTTGATTTTAGAAAGTTCTTGTCGGCCATTAGCCCCAGCTTTTCCACTTGAGACAAAAGTAAATAGCGACGAAGACCACACCGTTTTTCCATAACAAACAAACGTAATTTACAAAACAATAGGGAAATTTTCTCAAGACAGTGGAATTCAATTCAGTGACTATTTCGGCCCTGTGTCCAAGGGCCGTCTTCAGCACCACATCATATATATATATATGTATATATATATATATATATATATATATATATATATATATATATATATATATATATATATATATATATATATATATATATATATACTAGCTGTTAGGGGGGCGCTTCGCTCCCCCCAATCCCCCCGCGCGTGTAAGTCGTTACGCGCCATATTAGTTACGCGCCATTGTAGTTGTGTCCCTGTGTCCCACCTGTGAATATAGATACATATCTATATATATAAAAATAAGTTGTCTTTGTGTGTGTCGAGTGACGTCATGTTTGTGTGTCGACTGACGTCATTATAAGGATTGAGCTGTATGCGTTTGTCGAATGACGTCATGTTTGTCAACTGATGAAATTACATACCGGGACACCGGGACACAAATGACGACCGGGACACAGGGAATATAAATGACGACCGGGAACCTCAAAGAGAAATTACAGACTGGGACACCCGGACACAAATCACGACCGGGACACAGGGAATATAAATGACGACCGGGACACAGGGATTGTTCGAATAGAAATTTCAGACCGGGACACAAATGACGACCGGGACACCGGGACACAGGGAATATAAATGACAACCGGGACACTCAAAGAGAAATTACAAACTGGGATACCGGGACACAAATGACGACCGGGACACAGGGAATATTAATGACGACCGGGACAAAGGGACACATCATTAGAATAATGAGGTATAGATCTGAATACGGATTGTTTTTCCCATGGACAATTATATGTTGCATGTTCAAGTGTCAGTAAACCTGACAATCTATTTATATGCACAGACAATGGGACAGCGAAGAATGATGTATATTCGCATGTTTTACGTAGTTAAAAACATGTATATATATCTATCTCTATTCACAGGTGGGACACAGGGACACAACTACAATGGCGCTTAACGGCTTACGCGCGCGGGGGGCTTGGGGGGCGCGAAGCGCCCCACCAACTAGGTGGCTTCACGCCATCCCAACAGCTAGTATATATATATTTATATATTCATGGGGTTTCAGGCTCTTTTTCGAAACCACCATAAACTTCTTTTCGCAATAAACTTTTACTTTTAAGATTAACCAAAACAATAGTGACTATTCCTGATTCAGTGTCTGACGGCAACTTTTTTCACCGGGAAGTTTTTTTTTTTAACAACGCATTTTTCAACTTTTGGTTACTATGGGCTGTAGTTTGGTCTTTACTAGGTTGCAGCTACTGCTGCAACCATGATTGAGCGGATTGTATGCTAAATCAAAGACACTATGTTCGTCCATGTTGTCAAAACAAACAGAAATTCCAATAAATAGCCAAGTCAAACTCAAAACGAGAAAAATTAGTTTGAGTGGGGCTGATATCCCCCATGCCCTCTCAAAACCAGAACATAATTTGTGCTTTACTGAAACTAAACACGTTTCAAGTGTTTTCACTTTTTATTTTAATAAATGTAAAATTATTAAAACTTCAAGGAATAAATATCAGTATTTGTAAATTAAACTGGCAATCCACGGCCATTTCTTTTTTTTCAGTAACGCGCAAATTTTGTTCTGGTCTTAGGCATGGGGGGTTATCAGCCCTACTCACGTTAGTTTGTGCTCGTTTTGAGTTTGACTAGGCTATTTATTGTAATTTCTGTTCGTTTTGAGTTTCATGTGTTTATCGATGCTGATTTATGGTTGTTTTACGCTTGGAAGATTATTTGACTCTATTTTTGCTCATTTTTGGCTTAATGGAGCTTTTTTTTTTTAAACTGGTTCTATGGAAAAAAGTTTATTAAATTAACCAAAATCAAGGGCACAGGCTTTACAATTGGCGGTCCTGATTCTGAGCCAGTAAAAAGAATTTTAGACTTGATTGCAAAGCCGTGTCCTGTTGGGGGGGGGGTGTGTATTGTTTGAACTCCCCCCCCCCATGTTTTTCTAACTCGTAAGAACGTAGAAAAATAAATTAAAACACATTTTTGATGCATTAAAAAAAAAAATTGCAACCCCCTCCCTACCCCACAAAAAAATCCTTTATACCCCCCATCCCCCTAAAAAAGATCCTTGGGTTTGGCCCTGCCTGATTGGTTCTTTTTGAGCAATAGAGAGCCAGTGAAAAGAACAAAAACTTTTTTGTCTGTGATTTTATTCATTCTACTGTTGTCATTATAAGTTTTCCATTTCGCGTAGCTATTTGACAGAGAGAGTTGCACGTACACATACTTACTGGCAGACGTGAAGGCATGTGAAGCCATACTTATCGATCCAGTTATTGAATTGGCCGAAAGAGATGCAAATCTGGTCAAGGATCTTGGTCTCAATTTAAAGTATGCCAGTAAGTATTTATTAAGTATTTTTATGCGGCAAGATTATATGAGGCAGAATCCCATAAGAAATACAATGTTAGTCCAGGGGTGGCGTACATCTTAAGAAATTACGCATATGAGGTGGCGCATGCCAAGCGTAGCTGAAACTGTGCCAAGGTTGACCGAACTCTGCGGCAAACATGACGCTCTGAAATGTACAACAGGTGACGGAAAGTGGGTACCCTTCATAGTAGTTTCGCAATTATTTATTTATATCCCTCAGAATGGAGTAGTACATAAAATACATTGCAAAAAAAATTACTTCAACAAACGAAAAAGCATTTACTTAAAATAGGCTTAATAACATAACTGGGCCAAATGTGTAAAAAGATCAAACATTATTTAAATTCTGGAGTAAAGGGAAGAGGTTGTGCATTAAGATTAAATTTTCAGACTTACGATAGAAGTTATCCTTCTTAATCCTAGCTAATTCCAACGACTCTTTAATTTTAAATCTCAAAACTAATTCAGTGTTACTAAAACAAATCGGAAAGTAAAAATTTACAATATTTATAATAGTAAACCAAATTGTAATCTTGCAACGTAAGTCCCATCATTATTTTTAGCTGGACAGCTAGAAATAACTCACCAATTAGAAACTCGGGTAACATTTTATTTGGACCGAATGTAAATTGATGTGGTGATGCTTTTTACCCGGGATGCATTCAGGAATTCATTTATCATTAACGGTGATTAATTGTTTGTTATTACCTTCAACCTAGTATGGCAGATAAAACCAAGTTAGCTTATAAAGTGCTTAAAATACATCAAAGGTGCTAACATTGTAGTCTGCTCTGCATTTATAAAGTAAAAATTGCCTATAAGTCAGTGGTGATTCTTGCATATCATGCGCCCGGGGCGACATCTTGGTTAGCGCCCACTTCCATGTCTCCCAAAAATTTTCAGGCCAAATTTTAAGAAAATTTTCATTTATTAACAAAATTTATAATTTATTTAAATCTGACTTTTCTTTCTTTATGTTGGAGAAAACATGGTAAAATGAAAATACCGGATTCAATTTCCTTATTCTTCCTGCTTACTGCGCCCTCTATTTTATTTAAACAAAAATAAAATTTCAAAAATTACAAAATGATTACAAATGTTTGACTATTTATTTGAAATTTTGCGCCCCTAAAACTTCTGTGCAAGGGCCAAGCACCCCCTCTGGCACTCCTAAAAACGTCTCTTCTATGAACTATTGTTCTTTGTTGTCTTGGAATATGTTCCTGTATGTGTGGCTTTCATAAAATGATGTTTTTCAAGGCCTGTGTGAGATAGTTGTAAATAAAAAAAAAACGGATAATATAGGGAAGGATCTATAGATCATGCACAGATTATGTGCCCGGGTGGGATTCTTTAGATGTAATTCTCTTTTGTTTTAACCTTGTGTTATTTTCTCTATTAAAATTAAGTCAGATTTTTCAACAGACCTGTCAGAAAGTATGTATTTTGATTTGAAATATCTGTATGAAGTAGATCTAATTTTTATGGCACTGGTTATTAGCAAGTGACATATAGCGATCGCAATTTCTGTCCGTCGGTCTGTCTGTCGGTCGGTCGGTCCCGATATTGCTAGAACGGGCACTTCCAGATAAGCTAGGACGACGAAAGTTGGTAGGCGTATCAGGGACCAGACTAGATTAAATTAGAAATAGTCGCTTCTCGATTCAACCATCTGGGGAGGAGTTTAGGGACGGTTAAATCGGAAAAATTAGAAAAATGAGGCATTTTAACTTATGAACGGGGATCGGATCATAATGAAATTTGATAATTAGAAGGACCTTGTGTCTCAGAGCTCTTATTTTAAGTCCCGACCATATCTGGTGACACTGGGGGGAATTGGAGGGGGAAACCGGAAATCTTGGAAAACGCTTAGAGTAAAGAGATCGGGATGAAACTTGGTGGGAAGAATAAGAACAAGTCCTAGATACGTGATTGACATAACTGGAACGGATTCGCTCTCTTTGGGGGAGCTGGGGGAGTTCCAGTGCTTAGGTGAGTTCGGTGCTTCTGGACGTGCTAGGACGATAAAAATTGGTAGGCGTGTCAGGGACCTGCACAAATTGACTTGATAACAGTCTTTTACCCGATTTGACCCTCTGGGGGGGGGGGCTGGAGAGAGGAGAAATAGTGAAAATTGAGGCATGTTTATCTTACGAATGCGTGATCGGATCTTAATGAAACTTTATATATAGAAAGATCTCATGTCTCAGATACTCCATTTTCAATTTGGACAGGATCCGAGGACATTGAGGGATGGAGGGGGGAAGCGGAAATCTTGGAAAACGCTTAGAGGGGAGAGATCGGGATGAAACTTGATTGGAAGAATAAGCACTTGTTCTAAATACATGATTGACAGAACCGGACCGGATCCGATCTCTTTGGGGGAGCTAGGCGGGAGATTTCCAGTGCTTTTGCGAGTTCAGTGCTTCTGGACGAACAGCAAAAGCGATAACTCTAGTACCGAGTCTAATTTTAGGTTCTGATGTCGTCACAAGTGCCATATGAGCCACTGGCTCTTGTTCTTCATAAGTCTTAAATCTTTACTAGCTATACAACTGATATGATAGTAAAACTAAGTCTGCCAAGTTAAAATCTTTGTCAAGAGAAAAGTATTTGGTTCCATTCGGTCATTAACTTCTTGCTATTAGGAACAATTGCCTACGAATTGTTTTGGGACCCGACTGACTGATCGTATTTCAACACAAGAGACTATACGAACAATGTGGTTCCATCCCCTTTCTAGGGCTATAATGAGAGAAAGGTTGAGATGGCTAGGGCATGTTCTGCGGATGAGGAATGGCAGATTGCGAAGGATTATCCATTTCGGCACACCGTCTAGGACTAAAGGAAAAGCAGTTTGTCCTCGGTTGGGGTGGGAGGATGTCGTAAGGAAGTATTTAAGGGGAAATGGGGACTTCTAGGGAAGGTGTAAAGAGGGAGGCTTTGCTAGGTTGGGACGAAGGAGGAGTGTGCGTATCTGTGTTGGCTTCGGGTGGGTTGGTGCTGTTGTGAGTTGTTAGTAGTAATATTAGGAACAACTCTATTTCTCAGTTTCTTATATTAGAATTTAGCAATTTCTCTGCTGGGTAGCGCTTATTTTTCTTTTCTTCTTCTTTTTTTTCTTGATATATTTAACGAAAATCGGTTTGAAAATACTTTAAGTACCAAGGAAATAAAAATACCCCCCCCCCATACCCATCTTAGATCCACTCATATCTGAAAACCGAGATTTAGCTAGATCAAAAGGTGTTATATATTCTATAAGGGTTAATCTTTGATTTCCGGGGAAAGATTAGGGCTATCCAGTTGAAACTTTCAGGGGTTGTTGGAAGGGGACAAAAGGAACTGGAAAACATAACTTTAGGCTAGGGAGGACTAAGGGGGCTACATTATTCGTCCCTGATGCTAACAAAAGTGTACATGCTGTTAACAGGTGAGGTAACAGACAAAAGTCAAATTTGTCATCCTCTTGAAAGGGCCTAACGGGAGATATCTCGGGAACAGTTTAGCCGATGGACTTCAGTCCATCTGTCAAACTTGTCATCCTCTTGAAAGGGATTAACGGGAGATATCTCGGGAACAGTTTAGCCGATGGGCTTCGATCTTTTACGAATAGGCCTATGTTCCTTGAGTCATGGGGGCTTGAAACATACGTCTCCCGATTGCAAGAAGGAGGTGGGTGGAAAGGGCTATAAGATGCAACGTGGCACTTGTTGCAATGACTATAAAGTTTCTAGGATATGATACTTATTGCATAGGAGCAGGGAACTTAAGGAGGTATCTGAGCCTGTCCTAAATCCGAAGTTTCACAGAATTTTGGCTACTTCTTATGAAACTACTAATTCTATTGGTTGTTTTTTTGGAGGGGGACCCTCCCCCTACCTGTCAAAAAATTCTGTTAACATGACTTCACAGGAGACAACAAACATCAACGAAAGTTTGAAAAAAATATATGGTGTATGGGGGGGGGGCAAGTTAAAATATTCGTTGAGCTTAGTTTACAATAAGTTCTTATAAAAATAACACGCTGACGAGTTACAATGAAATAAATTTCACTTGATTCTTTTTTTTTTTTTTTTTTTTTTTTTATCTATTTTCACCCAAAACGGTAAGCACCGCTTTTAAATGGAGAGTTAAATAAGTTGCAAAGTTAACCAAGTTCATTTTTTCATGAAATATTCTTTAAACTGATACGACACAAAAAAATCCTATCGTATTTCAGTTAAGATTTTCTTTTCTGTTTTAGTCCTTTTTTTCTAAATGGAGGTTTCAGTATGAGAACTAACCAAGTCTATTTTTTCCATTCTTTCTACGGTAATTTTCAAGAAAACAACAGGTTTTTGTGTTTAGATTTAGGTTAAAGCTGCATTCAGATTATTATTCTATAATTAGTTATCGTTTATTTAAGTTTTCCAGAAACTTGTATGCTTTCAGTATCTCAAATAATTTAATAATCGATCAATAAACCTAATTATAAATTTTAAGGATCGCAATCCACGTTTTTAGAAGAAAGCTTATTTGACCTCTCTATGAAACTCTTCTATCATTACTATTCAACCTAAGATTTTGTTAGTATTTTTTTTAAAGTTGCTGACTAATTTTTTCATGCAAATGGAACATCTAATTCTGGTCAGTGTTTCCACTTCCCTTTTCAAATAGTCTGTAAAACCTCGTCAATTTTTGGCACCATTTTTTGTCAGAAGATGGATCGGGAACTCGGTAGATCTCCCGGAAAACGATTGAAATGGAAACACTGATTCTGGTCACTAGAATCAAACAATTTCCCTACTTGACTTTATATTTATATTCCGTTTTTTTTTCTTTCAGTAAATACGCACATGCATGCAGACCATATTACTGGAACAGGGAAGCTTAAAAAGTTAATACCTGGTTGCCAGAGTATTATCAGCAAAGCAGCTGGTGCTAAAGCGGACATATACGTCGAAAATAAAGACGAAATCAAATTTGGCAATTTCAAATTGGAAGTGAGAAGTACCCCTGGCCACACTAATGGTATTTCTTTCTTCTGCTTTTTTGTTATATATTCCTTCTTACATGGAGGAGTGACCGGATTATTTAAGTACCAACTGATCTGTAACATTATGGAATTACTTTGCAGACAAGGGATTTTGAGTAAATTTATGCTTTTTCATGTAATTCAGCTAGGAAGAAAGCGAATACGTCACTTGATGTCTTTTCTATGCTCTTTCCAAATATTATAATTACTTCTGGGGCAAATTTTTTTTTTTGCCCTCAAAGGGGCTTACGAATAGCCGATAGTAACAACAAGTCTAAAAATATATTTTTAAAAACTGTCTCGTGAGAAAGAACTGCGACTTATATCAAACAGTTCGTGGTAACGGACTGTAGTAAGGAGCGACCCGGCTCAATAGTAAACGAAACGCTGAAATTTAGGAGGATATAAATGCCTCGCTCTTTATGCTAAAGTATTTTTAGAACCCCTAATATGCGTAATAATCTCTGTTCGTTTTAAGTTTCAATGCTACTCCTTACTTTCAATTGAAAAAACGTTTTTATGTTTATTTTTTCATTGTTTTTTTTATAGTAATGCTAGAAAATCCTGCGCCCTTTTCATTGGATTTTCTTCCCCCATAACATATTCCTCCAAGGAAAGATCTTCCCACATAGCCCCCTCCCCTCAAACCCGCCCCCAAACCAAAAAAATCCCCCTGAAAACGTCTACACTTCACAATAACCATTACTATATGTAAACACTGGTCAAAGTTTGTAACTTGCAGCCCCTCCCATGCTACATTATTTTTAGTAATTTCAACTATTTATTCTACGGCCTTTTTGATTCAGGGGTCATTCTTAAAGAATTGGGACAAAACTTGAGATTTAGTGTAAAGAGCGAGGTATTAACGAGGGTACAAACCCCCTCGTATACATAATAAAAATATAAGAATATAAAAGTTTGTTACGTAAGTTAATTCTTAAGTTACGCATATTTTTATGGCACTTGGTATTAACCAAGTGACATATAGCAGTCGCCAATTCTGTCGATCTGTCTGTCGGTCCCGGTTTTGCTACTTTAGGCACTTCCAGGTAAGCTAGGACGATGAAATTTGGCAAGCGTATCAGGGACCGGACCAGATTAAATTAGAAATAGTCGTTTTCCCGATTTGACCATCTGGGGGGGAGTGGGGGCCCGGTTAATTCGCAAAAAATAGAAAAAATGAAGTATTTTTAACTTATCAGCGGGTTATTGGATCTTAATGACATTTGATGATTGGAATGATATTGTGTCTCAGAGCTCTTATTTTAAATCCCGACCGGATCTGATGACATTGGGGGGAGTTGGAGGGGGAAAACCTAAAGTCCCGGTTTTGCTACTTTAGGCACTTCCAGGTAAGCTAGGACGATGAAATTTGGCAAGCGTATCAGGGACCGGACCAGATTAAATTAGAAATAATTGTTTTCCCGATTTGACAATCTGGGGGGGGGGGGAGTGTTGGCCGGTTAATTCGGAAAAACTAGAAAAAATGAAGTATTTTTAACTTATGAGCGGGTGATTGGATCTTAATGAAATTTGATGTTTGGAATGATATTGTGTCTCAGAGCTCTTATTTTAAATCCCGACTGGGTCTGATGACATTGGGGGGAGTTGGAGGGGGGAAACCTAAAATCTTGGAAAACACTTAGAGTAGAGGGATCGGGATGAAACTTGATGGGAAAAATAAGCGCAAGTCCCAGATACATCATTGACATAATCGGAACTAATTTGCTCTCTTTGGGGTAGTTGGGGGGGGGGGGGAGTAATTCTTAAAAATTAGAAAAATGAGGTATTTTCAACTTACGAACGGGTGATCGGATCTCAATGAAATTTGATGTTTAGAAGGATATCGTGTCTTAGAGCTGTTATTTTAAATCCCGACCGGATCTGGTGATGGGGGCGGGGAGTTGGGAGGGGGAAACCTAAAACTTGGAAAACACTTAGAGTGGAGGGATCGGGATGAAACATGGTGGGAAAAATATACATAAGTCCTAGATAGATGATTGACATAAACGGAACGGATCCGCTCTCTTTTGGGTAGTTGGGGGGGGGGGGGGTATTTCTGAAAAAATAAAAAAATGAGGTATTTTTAACTTACGAACGGGTGATCGGATCTCAATGAAATTTGATATTTAGAAGGATATCGTGGCTCAGAGCTCTTATTTTAAACTCGACTGGGTCTGGTGACATTGGGGGGGGGGGAGTTGGGAGGGAGAAACCTAAAAATCGGAAAACACTTAGAGTGGAGGGATCGGGATGAAACTTGGTGGAAAAAAAACACGAGTCCTAGATACATGATTGACATAATCAGAACGGATCCGCTCTCTTTGGGGTAGTTGGGGGGGGGGGTTAATTCCGAAAAATTAGAAAAAATGAGGAATTTTTAACTTACGAACGGGTGATTGGATCTCCATGAAATTTGATTTTTAGAAGGATATCGTGTCTAAAGCTCTTATTTTAAATCCTGACCGGATCTGGTGACATTGGGGGAAGTTTGGGGTGGGGAGACCTAAAATGATGGGAAACGCTTAGATTGGAGGGATTGGGATGAAACTTGGTTGGAAAAATAAGCAGAAGTCTTGCATACGTGATTTACATAATTGGAACGGATCCGCTCAATTGCGGGGGGGGGGGGGTAATTCTGAAAAATAAGAAAAATGACGTATTTTTAACTTACGAAGGAGTGATCGGATCTTCATGAAACCTCATATTTAGAAGGACCTCGTAACTCCGATATCTTATTTTAAATCTCAACCGGATCAAGCGTAATTGGGGGGGGGGGGCAGTTGGGAGGACCGGAAATCTTAGAAAATACTTAAAGCTGTGAGATCAGGATGAAACTGGATGGGAAGAATATAAACCTGTCTAAGATACGTGACTGACATAACTGGACCGGATCTGCTCTCTTTGGTTGAATTGGGTGGGGGGGGGGTAATTTTGAAAATTGAGGTATTTGTAACTTACGAAAGGGTGACCAGATCTTAATGAAATTTGATATTTAGAAGGATCTTGTGCTTTAAAGTTCTAATTTCAAATTCCGACCAGATCCTGTGACATTCGGGGGAGTTGAAGGGGGGAACCGGAATTCTTGGAAAACATGAAAATTGGAGTATTTATATCTTACGAATAGATGATCGGATCGTAATGAAATTTGATTTTTAGAAGGAATTCATGTCTCAGAGCTATTATTTCAAATCCCGACCAGATCTTTTGACATTGTGGGGATTGGAAAAACACTTGGAGTGTAGGAATCGGGATGGAGCTTGGTGGATAGAATAAACAAATGTCATTGATACGTGATTGACAGAATCGTACTGGATTCGCTCTCTTTGGGGGAGTTGGGGGGAGGGGTTCAGTGATTTGGCGAGTTCGGTGCTTCTGGACGTGCTAGGGCGATGAAAATTGGTAGGCGTGTCAGGGAGCTGCACAATTTGACTTGATAAAGTCGTTTTCCCAGATCTTTTGACATTGTGGGGATTTGGAGGGGGAAATCTTGGAAAAACACTTGGAGTGTAGGAATCGGGATGAAGCTTGGTGGATAGAATAAACAAATGTCATTGATACGTGATTGACAGAATCGTACTGGATTCGCTCTCTTTGGGGGAGTTGGGGGGAGGGGTTCAGTGATTTGGCGAGTTCGGTGCTTCTGGACGTGCTAGGGCGATGAAAATTGGTAGGCGTGTCAGGGAGTAGGCGTGTCAATCGGGATGAAGCTTGGTGGATAGAATAAACAAATGTCATTGATACGTGATTGACAGAATCGTACTGGATTCGCTCTCTTTGGGGGAGTTGGGGGGAGGGGTTCAGTGATTTGGCGAGTTCGGTGCTTCTGGACGTGCTAGGGCGATGAAAATTGGTAGGCGTGTCAGGGAGCTGCACAATTTGACTTGATAAAGTCGTTTTCCCAGATTTTTTGACATTGTGGGGATTTGGAGGGGGAAATCTTGGAAAAACACTTGGAGTGTAGGAATCGGGATGAAGCTTGGTGGATAGAATAAACAAATGTCATTGATACGTGATTGACAGAATCGTACTGGATTCGCTCTCTTTGGGGGAGTTGGGGGGAGGGGTTCAGTGATTTGGCGAGTTCGGTGCTTCTGGACGTGCTAGGGCGATGAAAATTGGTAGGCGTGTCAGGGAGCTGCACAATTTGACTTGATAAAGTCGTTTTCCCAGATCTTTTGACATTGTGGGGATTTGGAGGGGGAAATCTTGGAAGAACACTTGGAGTGTAGGAATCGGGATGAAGCTTGGTGGATAGAATAAACAAATGTCATTGATACGTGATTGACAGAATCGTACTGGATTCGCTCTCTTTGGGGGAGTTGGGGGGAGGGGTTCAGTGATTTGGCGAGTTCGGTGCTTCTGGACGTGCTAGGGCGATGAAAATTGGTAGGCGTGTCAGGGAGCTGCACAATTTGACTTGATAAAGTCGTTTTCCCAGATTCGACCATCTGGGGGGCAAAAGGGAGATGAAAAATTAGAAAAAATTAGGTATTTATAACTTACGAGTGGGTGATCGGATCTTAATGAATTTTGATATTTAGAAGGACTTTGTGACTCAGAGCTCTTATTTTAAATCTTTACCGGCATTAAGCCTCTTATTTTCCTTTTTAAATCAATCTATTGATTCATAGAATTTTGTTAGAGCTCATACCATATGATCTCTTGGCTCTTAGCTCTTCTCGCTTCGTCACAAGTGCCATATGAGCTCTTAGCTCTTGTTTTACTAATAAAAACGTTCGTTAAAAATTAAAAGTTCTAATTGCCTTTTTAAGTAACCGAAAAATTGGAGGGCAACTAGGCCTCCATCCCCACCCCTTATTTCTCAAAATCGTCTGATCAAAACTAAGAGAAAGCCATTTAGCCAAAAAAAAGAATTAATATACAGATTTCATTTTAATAATTTATGTGCGGAGAGCCAAAATCAAACATGCATTAATTCAAAAAAGTTCAGAAATTAAATAAAAATAAACTAGTTTTTTTAACTGAAAGTAAGGAGCGACGTTAAAACTTAAAACGAACAGAAATTACTCCATATATGAAATGGATTGTCCCCTCGTCAATCCCTCGCTCTTTACGCTAAAGTTTGACTCTTTGCCGCAATTCTACTTTTTAAAACAATTAAAAGCTTTAGCGTAAAGAGCGAGGCATTGAGGAGGGGACAACCCATTTCATATACGGAGTAATTTCTGTTCGTTGTAAGTTTTAATGTCGCTCCTTACTTTCAGTTAAAAAAACTAGTTTTTTTTTTATTTAATCTGATTAAGGGATGGTTTTGATTACAGGTTGACAGCTTCATAT